>NC_090909.1:13361096-13373229 GCF_040956055.1 Brachionichthys hirsutus
GTGTGTGTGTGTGGGGGGGGGGGGGGGGTTCTCTCCACGGCTCAAACTGCTTCTGGGGTTGGAATGCAGGTGAAGAGGGACAGAGGGACAGAGGGACAGAGGGACGTCCTGAGGGACCGTCCGGGTCCAGCCGTACTCGCTGAGCCTTGCATGCAGAATCCTGGGAGTTCTTTACATGGTGTGGGGAGAGGCGCCACGGTGGGGGCCAAATGTTTGGCAATGTTGTCGGTGACCGAGTTGATGCTGCTGCTGCTGGGTCTGGGGGGGGGGGGCACCCTGCACCCGGTCCTCCATGCTCTCCTGTGGAATCACCAACTGAGAAAGAACATTCAGAGTCTTTCATTTGATCTGGTCACCGTTTACTCAGAGATAAAACATGGGGGGGGGGGGCAGCATTTACATCTGAATTAAAACGCGTCACGCCACACAAACGCTCGAGTAGAAACTGAAAGACGAGCTGCTGCCGCTCCTGAGACGATGGGACGATGGGACGATGGACGGACCCGCGCTGAGGACAGTAAAAAGGGCTGCAAACGTGTAAAAATGTCCCAGAAGGCGTCCGGCCCGTCCCGGGTCACTCCACGCCGTCCGGATCTGCCTGGGCCATGTAGGCGTCCAGCTCGGCATCCAGGTGACCTTTGGTCTTTGACATGTAGGCGTCCAGCTGGTTGTCCAGTTGTTCCCGGGTCACGGCTGGGCGTCCGAGACCTCGGCCGCGGCCACGCCCGCCTCGACTGGCGAATCCACCCCGACCACGCAGTCCACCACGGCCTGCCCCCAAACACACGGCAATGGTGAGCGGACGCCATCACAGGCCAAAACGACCATCTTCCTTTTTATACTTGGTGACCTCTGACCTCTGGCCACCCCACCTCGTGCTGCTCCTCCCCTGCCGGCTGGCCCTCCACGGTGGCGGCCTCCTCTGCGCATCACCAGGCGGCTCGCAGAGCCACGCCCCCTGAAGGGGCCACCCGGAAGCGCTCGCTTCCCTGTGCGACAGAGAGACGGCTCTAAGCGTAAACCCAACGCCATGGAGGCGGAGCCTCACAGGTGAGACCCTGCGTAAACACTTGCCTCTCAAGGACAGCGCTCCCCTCATGGCGCCTCCCCGGGCGCGCCCCCTCAGGCCTCTGGTCACGCCCCGCATTCCTCCCCTGCCTCCAGCAGCCCCTCCACGCGGCAGCGCCCCCGCAGGCCGGCCCAGCCGGGCCTGGATGCTGCTCCTCCCCAGGCGCTGCTTCAGGCTCTGCCACAATTCAGTCAAAAAGTTAAAATACATTCAGGCAAACAATGCTGGCCATTCATTGGTCCTGCAGGCGTTCAGCAATGCCCGAAGACCTTCTAGAGCAGCGGTCCCCAACCACCGGCCCGCGGCCCGGTACCGGTCCGTGAGGCATTTGTTACCGGGCCGCACAGAAAGAATAACTAATGTATAACATTTCCGTTGTATCGATTATTAGCGTCTAAAAGGCGTTTTATTTTGAAAAACGACCGGATTTACTCCAACGTAACATTCTGTGAATTTCCATGCGTTACGTGATACGTTACTAAAAACAGACGTGAACTAGTGAAGATTAAATTAAAAAACAAACGTCTTTGGAGAGCTTCTTTGGTAAGGGGAAAGTCCAACTGAGGAAGAGGAGGAGGAAGAAAAGAAAGCTTCTTTTAGCAGACAAACCAGGAGTCAGACTTAAAACACGGTTTATCTCCAGCTGATTAGCTTCGTTAACGAGCAATGAAGGGTTAAAACTGCTTAAGCACAGAGAGACAAGAACCTGGATTAAAAAACAAGAATGTGGAATTTATGGCACAAAAAAACGTGAACATGAAGGACAGAAGTAATTATTGAGAGCACAACTAATGGTGAGTAGAAACTGGTGTAATACTTGTTTACTAGTTATTGCAAGGGTATAATATAAAGTTTATTGGTAAGATTAGATTCCTCTTTTTTTATTTAATTACCCCCCCCCCTCTGGTTGGGGGCCGCTGATCTGGAGCCACCAACCAAAACGCTGCACCATGACTAGTTCCAGTTTGGTTGAAGACACTTTTCCAAGAGTCCAGATAATTCCAGAAACGTTATCTACAAAGCACTTTAAACAATCCAGAGATGTGCTGCGTATAAATACTCATAAATACTCCAGAAACGTTATCTACAAAGCACTTTAAACAATCCAGAGATGTGCTGCGTATAAATACTCATAAATACTCAAACAGGAAAACAAGCAACACAATGCGAGGGAAACACTAAAATCATTAAAGTCTCACGCTGTGCTGAACAGCAATGAGGACAGGACTAGAGGACGACCCAGGAGAAGAGACATGGACGTAGTGAGGGGGGACGATGCAAAGGACAGGGCTAGAGGACGACCCAGGAGAAGAGACATGGACGTAGTGAGGGGGGACGATGCAAAGGACAGGGCTAGAGGACGACCCAGGAGAAGAGACATGGACGTAGTGAGGGAGGACATGAGAGTGGCTGGTGTTGGGGAGGACGATGCAAAGGACAGGGTGAAGTGGAGCAGGCTGGGTTGCCGTGGCGACCCCTCAGGGGACAAGAAGACAGTCCAGCAGCACTTCTAACACGAATCAGCAGACAGAGGAGCTCCGCTGGAATGTTTGAGCTTTAAATCACTGGCCTGCGTCACGCAGAGAACACACCTGAGGAGACTGAGAAACGGGGACAGTGGGGACACTTCGTCCTCAAGAGACAAATGCTGATCATAATCAGCGATCACTTAGATATTGGGTGAAAACAAAATCAAGGAGAAACAGCAGAATATATTTAACGTTAGAAATAAGCACAATGCGAAGGGGAGTCGGGGGATTCGGCGTGAACCAATCAGAACACCAGCGGCTTGTTTAACACACAGGTGTATTAATACACAGGTGTATTAATACACAGGTGTATCATTTACCTCATGTGTTCGTGTTAACTCCAATAGCGGAGCCGGTTTGTCGTTTAATACACCTGTGTATTAATACACAGGTGTATCATTTACCTCATGTGTTCATGTTAACTCCAATAGCGGAGCCGGTTTGTCGTTTAATACACAGGTGTATTAATACACAGGTGTATTAATACACAGGTGTATTAATACACAGGTGTATCATTTACCTCATGTGTTCGTGTTAACTCCAATAGCGGAGCCGGTTTGTCGTTTAATACACAGGTGTATTAATACACAGGTGTATCATTTACCTCATGTGTTCGCGTTAGCTCCGATAGCGTTGCCGGTTTGGGTCTCTAAAGCTCCCAGTCGTCAGAAACAAGCAGCTGCTGTTTCTTTATTTCCTTATTTTGTTAGCTTGGTTTCCATGTGTTTATCTACGCTTGTATGTAACCCCCCCCCCCCCCCCCCCCCCAAATAACAACACGTACACACCCACACTCACAACACACTCGAGGAGAGCGGTGCGTTTACACAAATATTCATACCGAACTGATTATTGGGGCCTGAATTGATCCTTCTTTTCAGATAGACATCCTGCCACCATCTAATTATGCAAAACAGAAAAACAACAGTCCCTGACCAGCTTAAGCCCCACCCCCAACCCGTTATGAAACGCCTGAACGCTCGTCCACATTTCTGCCCGTTTCTCCGCGTTCCAGAGTTTATACATCAAGGCCATTCCAGAGACACGCCATCGACGAGCTCGCTTAGCCAGGTGTGGAGCGAGGTGCAGGTGCGGAGCGAGGTGCAGGTGTGGAGCGAGGTGCAGGTGCGGAGCGAGGTGCAGGTGCGGAGCGAGGTGCAGGTGACGGTGACGGTGCAGGTGCGGAGCGAGGTGCAGGTGTGGAGCGAGGTGCAGGTGCGGAGCGAGGTGCAGGTGCGGAGCGAGGTGCAGGTGACGGTGACGGTGCAGGTGCGGAGCGAGGTGCAGGTGTGGAGCGAGGTGCAGGTGACGGTGACGGTGCAGGTGCGGAGCGAGGTGCAGGTGCGGAGCGAGGTGCAGGTGTGGAGCGAGGTGCAGGTGCGGAGCGAGGTGCAGGTGACGGTGACGGTGCAGGTGTGGAGCGAGGTGCAGGTGCGGAGCGAGGTGCAGGTGCGGAGCGAGGTGCAGGTGACGCTCTCTTCTGTCCCAAGAGGCAAAGCACGCATCAGTCTGATACCTTTGGAGGGCGAGTTAAAGCACTGTGGGCACCGTGGGGGGGTAAAAAGCGCTATTTGAGTGCAGCCCATTTAGCACACCCCAACCCAGAACCAGTCACTGGTTCAAAGGGACACGAACACAGCGCACACGACCTTTGCCCTCACCTGCTTGTGATTCAGCGCCGCTTGGACCGAGGGCCGGTTCTCCATCTGCTGCGCCAGCCGGCGGTTGCGGGCGCTGGCCAAATGCTGCTGCTGCATGGTGGCCCGAACGCTTACTGCGGTGGGGGGCTTGTTCTTCAGCATGTTAGTGAAGCTTTAAAGGTGGGAGGGAGAAGAGGAAGGAAGTAAAAGAAAGGGACGGGGGGCATAAAAGGCAGGGGGGAGGCAGGGTTCCACATCAACTCATCTCCCATTACACGCCGGCTCTCTCAGGTATACGACGAGCCACAAAGGATTCATGGTTCAATCAAGCACAACAAAGGCTACACCTGAAAGAGAAAGATCAAAGACAGCAGGACAGATGCAGGAGGACGAGCCAGAAGAGCACAATCAGCCACTTACGGGCCTCTAGCTGCCGGGGGGGGGTCACCGCGCTGCAGCGTAAAGGCCCCGGGCGTGGGGAGTGCTCGGGCACCCAGCCACTTACAGCAAGGACCGTGACTCGTGGTTAAACCACGGAGACCCGGAGCAGGGGGGAGCAGGGAGGAGCTCTTCGTCACGTCCAAGCCCGGGCTGAGGACCCGCCTCTTCATCGAGGAGGAGCGAGATGGGTGAAAGGGTAGCGCAGCACGAACCACCTGAACCACCTGAGAGAGACGTATACTGTGCTGCATGAGTGACTGGGAGCCAGAGTGCCAAGGGGGGGGGGTTCTGGGACAGTGGTCTGGTCCAGCAGAGATTCAGGCCACGCCCCTTGCCACCGATGGCAGGACAACCACGACTGAGTAAGCAGCGCACACAACGGGGGTGAACCGAAAGGCATCCATCTTGGGCCGGTCCCCACCAGCAGCGCTCCACAGGGGGCGCTAGAACCCCCGCGCCCGGTGTAACCGCTGACGGGGTGCGCGGCGCCTCACCGCTCGTTCAGGGACAGTTTGGTGGTGCTTTTCAGGACGACCTTTTGGGACGCGGCTGCACTCATTCTGACAGACGGCGTCTTCAGGCTCCTGGGAAGAGACGGGACAGAAAAAGAACACGTCAACGACAGATACAGGCAGTACATCTAAGGGTTAACAAATACCAGCAACAGGAAATATTCACTGCGCTCACTACTACTGCGCTCACGCAGTACTCCAAACGAGGGCTCCTCCAACTCCACAGTCATCTGAGGGTCCGAGTCTCCACTGACTCCCGAAGGACGGCCGAGACAAACGGCTACCTGGAGCTCACTAAGACCCGTAGCATTGTGACAGGGGGGGGCACCAAAGCAATGACAGGGGCCCCCCCCAGCAGCTAGAGGAGCTGCTTGATAGATACAGGCCAGGCTTGGGCTAAAAGTAAACGCGTCAAGCAGCGTCACAGCTTTACCCTGACCCCCCCACAACTAACACCTGCACGTACCCTGACCCCCCCACAACTAATACCTGCACATACCCCGACCCCCCCACAACGAATGCTGCACATACCCTGACCCCCCCACAACTAATACCTGCACATACCCTGACCCCCCCACAACTAATACCTGCACATACCCTGACCCCCCCACAACTAATACCTGCACATACCCCGACCCCCCCACAACTAATACCTGCACATACCCTGACCCCCCCACAACTAATACCTGCACATACCCCGACCCCCCCACAACTAATACCTGCACATACCCTGACCCCCCCACAACTAATACCTGCACATACCCCGACCCCCCCACAACTAACACCTGCACGTACCCTGACCCCCCCACAACTAATACCTGCACATACCCCGACCCCCCCATAGCCTGCCTGTTCACCAGATATTTATTGGTAGAATGTGTCAGAATTATAACCCCCCCTTCAAAGGGTCAGACTGGGGTAACTTGGTAACGGTTACAACGCCGATCAAAGTAGACCGGGTCCATTTAATGATGATGATGATGATGAATGGCCAGCTCACCACCAAAAACATACCAGTGGTTCCTGCAAGACCCCCCCGACAAATTCTGTTGAGCCAAGAAAGACCCTCGAAGCAACGCCCAGCTTTACAGTAAATGCCCTCTCCTATAGATGACCAATTTATCAATAATATATCTATTGATCAGAAACCTTACTCACAGCGGGCGTTGCGTCGGGTCGGTGCAGGCAAGCCTCGGCGTCAGCGTGAGAAGCTAGGCCGTAGCCGCTAAGATGTAGAAGGGTCCGGGAGGCTCGTTCCTCCGTACCGAACCACCGAGAACACGGCCAAGAGGATCGTTGGAATACGAAGCAGTTACGACGGTGTTTGCGTGAATATCTATAAAATGCTAAAGACGAGGCCCGGCGATGCTTTACCCTAAAATGGTGCCGCTAGCTACACTGACTTTCTCGGGAAGAAAATGGAGACGTCCCTGTAAACCAAGATCAAGATGACGTACTTCCTGTACGGTGGAACACGTGACTTAGATCAAACATATGTTACGTACGACACACATATCAGATCAGAATCAGTTTATTGTCAGTGACGGTTCACATACGAGGAATTGTTCTCGGTGAAGTCGTGCAAAATGTAACAGTAATGACAATAATAGATGCTAGCTAAGCGCTATGCTGTAGCATATAGATGCTAGCTAAGTGCTATGCTGTAGCATATAGATGCTAGCTAAGCGCTATGCTGTAGCATATAGATGCTAGCTAAGCGCTATGCTGTAGCATATAGATGCTAGCTACAGCGCTATGCTGTAGCATATAGATGCTAGCTACAGCGCTATGCTGTAGTGTATATATGCTAGCTAAGCGCTATGCTGTAGCATATAGATGCTAGCTACAGCGCTATGCTGTAGTGTATATATGCTAGCTACAGCGCTATGCTGTAGTGTATATATGCTAGCTACAGCGCTATGCTGTAGTGTATAGATGCTAGCTACAGCGCTATGCTGTAGCATATAGATGCTAGCTACAGCGCTATGCTGTAGTGTATATATGCTAGCTACAGCGCTATGCTGTAGCGTATAGATGCTAGCTAAGCGCTATGCTGTAGCATATAGATGTTAGCTACAGCACTATGATGTAGCATATAGATGCTAGCTACAGCGCTATGCTGTCGTGTATATATGCTAGCTACAGCGCTATGCTGTAGTGTATAGATGCTAGATACAGCGCTATGCTGTAGCATATAGATGCTAGCTACAGCGCTATGCTGTAGTGTATATATGCTAGCTACAGCGCTATGCTGTAGTGTATATATGCTAGCTACAGCGCTATGCTGTAGTGTATAGATGCTAGCTACAGCGCTATGCTGTAGCATATAGATGCTAGCTACAGCGCTATGCTGTAGTGTATATATGCTAGCTACAGCACTATGCTGTAGGATATAGATGCTAGCTACAGCGCTATGCTGTAGTGTATATATGCTAGCTACAGCGCTATGCTGTAGTGTATATATGCTAGCTAAGCGCTATGCTGTAGCATATAGATGCTAGCTACAGCGCTATGCTGTAGTGTATATATGCTAGCTACAGCGCTATGCTGTAGCATATAGATGCTAGCTACAGCGCTATGCTGTCGTGTATATATGCTAGCTACAGCGCTATGCTGTAGTGTATAGATGCTAGATACAGCGCTATGCTGTAGCATATAGATGCTAGCTACAGCGCTATGCTGTAGTGTATATATGCTAGCTACAGCGCTATGCTGTAGTGTATATATGCTAGCTACAGCGCTATGCTGTAGTGTATAGATGCTAGCTACAGCGCTATGCTGTAGCATATAGATGCTAGCTACAGCGCTATGCTGTAGTGTATATATGCTAGCTACAGCACTATGCTGTAGGATATAGATGCTAGCTACAGCGCTATGCTGTAGTGTATATATGCTAGCTACAGCGCTATGCTGTAGTGTATATATGCTAGCTAAGCGCTATGCTGTAGCATATAGATGCTAGCTACAGCGCTATGCTGTAGTGTATATATGCTAGCTACAGCGCTATGCTGTAGCATATAGATGCTAGCTACAGCGCTATGCTGTAGTGTATATATGCTAGCTACAGCGCTATGCTGTAGTGTATATATGCTAGCTAAGCGCTATGCTGTAGCATATAGATGCTAGCTACAGCGCTATGCTGTAGTGTATATATGCTAGCTACAGCGCTATGCTGTAGTGTATATATGCTAGCTACAGCGCTATGCTGTAGCATATAGATGCTAGCTAAGCGCTATGCTGTAGTGTATATATGCTAGCTACAGCGCTATGCTGTAGTGTATAGATGCTAGCTACAGCGCTATGCTGTAGCATATAGATGCTAGCTACAGCGCTATGCTGTAGTGTATATATGCTAGCTACAGCGCTATGCTGTAGTGTATATATGCTAGCTAAGCGCTATGCTGTAGCATATAGATGCTAGCTACAGCGCTATGCTGTAGTGTATATATGCTAGCTACAGCGCTATGCTGTAGTGTATATATGCTAGCTACAGCGCTATGCTGTAGCATATAGATGCTAGCTAAGCGCTATGCTGTAGTGTATATATGCTAGCTACAGCGCTATGCTGTAGTGTATAGATGCTAGCTACAGCGCTATGCTGTAGCATATAGATGCTAGCTACAGCGCTATGCTGTAGTGTATATATGCTAGCTACAGCGCTATGCTGTAGTGTATATATGCTAGCTACAGCACTATGCTGTAGCGTATAGATGCTAGCTACAGCGCTATGCTGTAGTGTATATATGCTAGCTACAGCGTTAGGCTGTAGCGTACTCAGGGCGGCTGTGGCTCAGTTGGTAGAGTGGGTCGTCCAGTGAAGGTCCGAAGAAGGTTCGAATCCCAGCTCTGACCGTCTGCCATGTCGAAGGGCAAGAACCCCAAATTGCTGTCTGGCAGCAGCTTGCATGGCAGCAGTCACTGGAGGGTGAATGTGTGTGTGAATGGGTGAATGTGAGGCCTCGTGTAAAGCTTTATAAGAACATTTACTCCCTAAATTAGACTACCGTATTTTCACGACCTTATGACGCACCTGGTGATTCTGCGCAGTCTCATTAACAGCTGATTTTTCGGTATTTCAAACGTACAAAGGGCGCGCGGATCAAAAGGCGCCGGCATGATAGGTGCGCAAAATAAAGCAGGAGCAAAACTGAGTTTGGTACTCGCATCTTTAATCGTCATCAATCAAACAAGCATACTAGTGCGCGTTTTAAAAAATAGAGCCGGAGCAAAACAGAGTCATTAATCAAACCCATCAAAGTCCTCATCCTCTGTTTCTGTAGTGAACAGCTGCGCTAGATCTCCGTCAAACATGCCGGCCTCTTTCTTCACTGTCAGAGTCTCTTTCCGTGCCGTGCAGCGCCTCGGAAATGGAGCCGGCTTCACAGAACAACAATGCTAGCAGACAGTTAGCCGAAGCAGCTACAATCCAGTCAAACTGTGGCGCTGCGCTGCCTTCCACTCTGAGTGGAACTGTGTTCTCCTTCTGTCATCCAGCGCTCCCACGCAGCCCGCAGTTTAACGTTGAACGGTTGGAGTTCTTTGGTTAATCCACCGGGGATGACGATGATAAGCTAGCTTGCTAGTTAGCCCGTTAGCGCGTTAGCTAGCTTCACTCCGGTTTAGACCGTATCGGTGAGATCGCCGCGCACTGAGTTGCCGATCGCAGGAGCCGAGTTGCTGCAGGTCTTCTTCTTGCTTCCTCCTCTTCCTCCATGGATTCATTAATGCTGGATTCTCTCTCCGCTGCTCTATTCCCGTGTTCTGCTGCGGGACCGACAGCCTCGAGTTGGAACTCTGCTTCCGTCAACACGCCATAATAGTTTACTGTGGTGAAGCGCATCGGCGCGTATCACTCCGCCAGGCGCCTGACTGAGTCCGCCTTACAACAACAAATAGGCCGCGCGGACCAATGGACGCCCGGCACATTTTGAAAAAAATCTAAGACTTTTAGGCGCGTCCTATGGGTGTGAAAATACGGTAAGTTACAAAGAACATATAAGAACAGAACACATCAGAACCGCAGTGGATACACGGATGTGTATTAGCGGCAGTAAAACTAGTATAACATGATATATTATATACATTGTGTGTGTGCGTGCACGGTAGCATAGTGGGTAGTCCTGTCACAGGTGTGCCGTTCGTACGTCCCCCCCGGGTCCGGCTGGATTGTCTGAGTGTGTGCCTGACTGGGTGTCTGTCTCGTGATGCGCTGGCGACGCATCCAGGGTGTTCAGCTGGGATAGACTCCAGCGGCTGTGGCTCAGTTGGCAGAGTGGGTGGTTCGAATCCCAGCTCTGACTGTCTGCTTGTCGAAGTGTCCTTCAAGACACTGAACCCCGAATGTCTCTGGCAGCAGAACCGAACCGCCGGACCGGAGGATGGAACAGGGCTAGAGGAGGACATGAGCGGGTGAATGTGTGTGTGAACGGGTGAACGGGTGAACGGGTGAACGTAAAGCACCGCTGTCAGGTTCAAAGGAGATGGAGCTCAATCAGCCTCTCACCGGGTAAACCGGGCAACATCCCAGTCTCCGAGTCTCAGCAGAGGACATGTCTGTGACGACGCGGCCCCGCCCCAGGGGCATGGCCTGTGATGTCACACATCGTGCCAGCTCACCGCGGTGGGACAGGACACGTCTCCTGCCGTCAGTCCCACAAGTTCATCCCAAGGAGGCGTCACACAGTTAAAACAGGAAACCTTCAAAGGTTAATCCTAAAAGTTGCTCTGTCCCCACAGACTCCAGTCCACTGTCCCCACAGACTCCAGTCCACTGTCCCCACAGACTCCAGTCCACTGTCCCCACAGACTCCAGTCCACTGTCCCCACAGACTCCAGTCCACTGTCCCCACAGACTCCAGTCCACTGTCCCCATAGACTCCAGTCCACTGTCCCCACAGACTCCAGTCCACTGTCCCCATAGACTCCAGTCCACTGTCCCCATAGACTCCAGTCCACTGTCCCCACAGACTCCAGTCCACTGTCCCCACAGACTCCAGTCCACTGTCCCCACAGACTCCAGTCCACTGTCCCCACAGACTCCAGTCCACTGTCCCCACAGACTCCAGTCCACTGTCCCCACAGACTCCAGTCCACTGTCCCCACAGACTCCAGTCCACTGTCCCCACAGACTCCAGTCCACTGTCCCCACAGACTCCAGTCCACTGTCCCCATAGACTCCAGTCCACTGTCCCCACAGACTCCAGTCCACTGTCCCCACAGACTCCAGTCCACTGTCCCCACAGACTCCAGTCCACTGTCCCCATAGACTCCAGTCCACTGTCCCCATAGACTCCAGTCCACTGTCCCCACAGACTCCAGTCCACTGTCCCCACAGACTCCAGTCCACTGTCCCCATAGACTCCAGTCCACTGTCCCCATAGACTCCAGTCCACTGTCCCCACAGACTCCAGTCCACTGTCCCCATAGACTCCAGTCCACTGTCCCCATAGACTCCAGTCCACTGTCCCCACAGACTCAGCCACGGTGTCCCTGCTCAGGCTCACATTTAAACACGCTTGCCTTTTATCTGGGCACACGACGCTGCAGACTTTGACCAGACACTTTTGGACAAACTGTCCCTCATTAAAGGGCCGGGCTGACTTTGATCTCTGCCACCACAATGAAACTCGCCTTTCCAGCTGCCTCACTTTGAGATTGAGCTTTTGTGTCTTTCCATCTCCTGGACCTTCTGCAGCTCCTGCTTCCTGTCCAGGTCCAGGTCCTTGTCTTTGTGGTGTGTCTCGTTTCATCGTGTCTTCTTATGTTCTATTCTTTCGTTACAGCCACGTTGGTAAAGGACAAACAGGTCTGTCCTTTACCAACGTGAACAGATGATCTGCCTCCAGCTGTCCTGAAAGCTCCTGTTTTCCAGCCCGCTGCATAAGAACCACCACAAGGTGGCAGCAAAACAGCCGTCAATGCCGTGAAACCCCGAAGAAGATC
>NC_090909.1:13373329-13491165 GCF_040956055.1 Brachionichthys hirsutus
ACTATTAAAGCCGCAAGCGGCGTTGTAGGCCCTCGCCGGCCGACAGGCCGCTGAGCTGACCCGCCGACGCACGCCGCTTTTGAGCTGCATGAGTAGCTCACAGTTTAGTCTTTAACTGTATTGGGCTAATATGGGACATTTTAGCAATTGCCATGGCAACAGCGTACAAAGTGCAGCCTGGGTGTCATTGCCTTTTCAACCGGCATGTGTGTGAGAATGTGTGTGGCAAATTTGGGACGTTTCCATGCTAATATGCCATTTTCATAAGATTGGTGATTGTTTTGTGTCGCACTCATTTGATTAACATGGGGAATGCCGGCCATTGCCACGGCAACACCGTCAAAAGAACAACAGGGTTACGATTGTAACATGGGGAATGCCGGCCATTAGTGTTTGTGTGTGTGTGTTTGGTGTTTGTGTGTGTGTGTTTAGTGTTTGTGTGTGTGTGTTTAGTGTCCGTGTGTGTGTTGTTTAGTGTCTGTGCGTGTGTGTTGTTTAGTGTCTGTGTGTGTGTGTTTAGTGTCTGTGTGTGCGTGTGTGTTTAGTGTCTGTGTGTGTGTGTTGTTTAGTGTCCGTGTGTGTGTGTGTTGTTTAGTGTCTGTGTGTGCGTGTGTGTTTAGTGTCTGTGTGTGTGTGTTGTTTAGTGTCCGTGTGTGTGTGTGTTGTTTAGTGTCTGTGTGTGTGTGTGTTTAGTGTCTGTGTGTGTGTGTTTAGTGTTTGTGTGTGTGTTGTTTAGTGTGTGTGTGTTTAGTGTTTGTGCGTGTGTGTTTGTGTGTGTGTTTAGTGTTTGTGCGTGTGTGTGTGTTGTTTAGTGTGTGTGTGTGTGTGTTTAGTGTCTGTGTGTGTGTGTTTAGTGTTTGTGTGTGTTTAGTGTCTGTGTGTGTGTGTGGTTTAGTGTCTGTGTGTGTGTGTTGTTTAGTTTCTGTGTGTGTGTGTGCGCGTGTTGTTTAGTGTCTGTGTGTGTTGTTTAGTGTGTGTGTGTGTTGTTTAGTGTCTGTGTGTGTGTGTGTTGTTTAGTGTCTGTGTGTGTGTGTTGTTTAGTGTGTGTGTGTGTGTGTTTAGTGTCTGTGTGTGTGTGTTTAGTGTTTGTGTGTGTTTAGTGTCTGTGTGTGTGTGTTGTTTAGTTTCTGTGTGTGTGTGTGTGTTTAGTGTCTGTGTGTGTGTGTTTAGTGTTTGTGTGTTTAGTGTCTGTGTGTGTGTGTGGTTTAGTGTCTGTGTGTGTGTGTTGTTTAGTGTCTGTGTGTGTTGTTTAGTGTGTGTGTGTGTTGTTTAGTGTCTGTGTGTGTTTGTTTAGTGTGTGTGTGTGTGTGTGTTTAGTGTTTGTGTGTGTGTGTTTAGTGTCTGTGTGTGTGTGTTTAGTGTGTGTGTGTGTGTGTGTTTAGTGTTTGTGTGTGTGTGTTTAGTGTTTGTGTGTGTGTGTTTAGTGTTTGTCTGTGTGTGTTGTTTAGTGTCTGTGTGTTTAGTGTTTATGTGTGTGTGTGTGTGTTGTTTAGTGTTTATGTGTGTGTGTGTGTGTTTAGTGTCCGTGTGTGTGTGCTGTTGAGTGTCGGTGTGTGTGTGCGTGAGTGTGTTGGTCGTCCTCAACAGCATGACAAAGTTGGATGCCGAGGGTTGACGCTCGTCAACTTTGTCGTCTTCTGCGTTGCAAAAGCAATAGCCCCGCCCCTTATGCCCCGCCCCTTACGCCTAGGATAGGCGCTCGGGCCTAATTGTACAGTCGTCCCTCGCTATAATGCGGTTCATCTTTCGCTGATTTTTTAATGTAATTGTGCATGTTTTTTTTACAGTGCTTGAACGCCCGTTGTGTTCTGCTGCAGCACAGCCACGTCAAAACAGAGAGAATGGACCGTTCAGCAGTAAAGATGAACAGTTAACACAACTTTATTGATCCGCACAGAACGGCGGTAGCAGTAACTTTATCAGAACATCCTTAGAACGCGCTCGACCATCCACTCTGCATTCTTCTTCTCTCATTCTCTCTCTCCTCTCGCTTCTTCTGCAGTCCCTATGTCTGAGCATCTGAGTACATGCGCCATCTTGTGGCGAAAGCATAGAACACAACAGGCTGAATAAATATAACGGCTACGTGTCTTTAGATATTTGGGGCTAACTTCATGTTTTAACGCTGTTTGCTAACTTACCAAACATCTGCCCTCTCACACAAACTTCCTGATGGAAGGAAGTGACGTGTCGGGTTGAGGGTTTTGACTGACAGCTCAAGTGTCCAATAGCATTCAAGAAAGGGACCAGAATCAGAATCAGAATCAGAAGTGGTTTATTGCCATTGTCAGTGAGGGTTCACAGACTAGGAACGTTTCTCGGTGAAGTCGTGCTACATCTAACATTAAGGACAAAATACAAAAACCATACAGGTACAGACATCAACAGCAGCCGGAGTGGATACACAGATGTGTACTAGCAGCAGTAAACTGTCGTCATCACGCAGTGCAAATGGAACAGTGCAAGTTGTATTCAGGAGTCCGGGACAGAATTATTAAGTGTTCATGAGTCTTACGGCTGAGGGAAAGAAGCTGTTCTTGTGGCGGGAGGTTCTGGTCCGGATGGACCGTAGCCTCCTGCCTGAGGGGAGAGGGTCAAAGAGTCCATGTCCAGGGTGAGAAGGATCGGCTGTGATCCGACCTGCACGCCTCCGAGTCCTGGAGACATACGGGTCCTGGAGCGATGGCAGCTTGCAGCCGATCACCTTCTCCGCAGCACGTACAATGCGCTGCACTCTGTGTCTGTCCCTGGTGGTGGCGCCAGCGTACCACACGGTGATGGAGGAGGTGAGGACGGACTCCACGATGGAGGTGTAGAACTGCACCAACATCTGGGTTGGCAGCTTGAGTTTCCTCAGCTGCCGCAGGAAGTACATCCTCTGCTGAGCCTTCTTGGTGAGGGAGCTGATGGTCGGCTCCCCCTTGAGGTCCCGGGTGATGGTGGTGCCCAGGAAGCGGAAAGAGTCCACGATGGAGATGGGGGTAGGGGAGTCTGTGAGGGCGAGGGGGGGCGGTGGGGCTGTGACTTTCCTGAAGTCGACAATCATCTCCACTGTTTTCTGGCTGTTCAGCTCCAGGTTGTTGCTGCTACACCAGGACACCAGCCGGTCCACCTCCCTCCTGTAGGCGGACTCATCACCGTCCGAGATGAGCCCGATGAGGGTGGTGTTGTCCGCAAACTTAATCAGTTTGATGGACTGATGGCTGGAGGTGCAGCAGTTGGTGTACAGAGAGAAGAGCCAGGGGGAAAGTACACAGCCCTGGGGGGATCCGGTGCTGATAGTCAGGGTGTCCGAGACCGTAGACCCCAGCCGCACATGCTGCCCCCGCTCCGTCAGGAAGTCTGTGATCCACCAGCAGAGGGAGTCGGGCACGTCGAGCTGGAGCAGCTTGTCCTGGAGCGGTCCCGGGAGGATGGTGTTGAACGCAGAGCTGAAGTCCACAAACAGGATCCTGGAACCGACTATCAGTCGGTTCCTGGGGAGTCCAGATGCTGCAGGATGAAGTGGAGGGCCAGATTGACTGCGTCGTCTACAGACCTGTTGGCTCGGTAGGCGAACTGCAGCGGGTCCAGGAGGGGGGCGGTGAGGGTCTTCAGGTGGTGGAGAACCAGGCGCTCAAAAGACTTCCTGACTACAGATGTCAGCGCTATCGGTCTGTAGTCATTAAGTCCTGTGATCCTTGTCTTCTTGGGGACAGGAACAATGGTGGAGGACTTGAAGCAGGCTGGAACACGACAGGACTCCAGGGAGGGGTTAAATGTGTCTGTGAAGACAGGAGTCAGGTCACTGGCACAGTGTTTCAGTGTGGGGGGGGAACATTGTCCGGCCCCGCAGCTTTACGGGGGTTCAGCTTTGTGAACTGTCTGTGCACATCCTGCTCCTGGATGCAGAGGACAGTGGGGGTGGGGGGAGAGTCTATGGAGGCATTTGGCGGGTTTCCCTCCATGTTGTGGGTGGAGGAGGGGGTGACTGGAGGGGTGTGGGGGGCTGGTTGGTCAAAGCGGCAGTAGTGCATGTTTAAGCGCTGGGCAAGCGGCAGGTCGTTCAGAGCTCGGGGGGCTTTGGGCTTGTAGTTACTAATGCCCCCCCCCCCCCTCCAAACTGCTGCAGGGTCGTTGGCAGAGAACTGCTGCTGGAGTCTGCGTGAATATACTGATTTAGCGTTCTTCAGCTCCCTGCTAAACCTGTACTTCACCTCCTTGTAGCTGTCTCTGTCTCCGCTCCTCTTTCTCACGTCTGATCTGGCTGAGCTTCGGCGTGAACCAGGGCTTGTCGTTAGCGTAGCTCACCCTGGTGCGCGTTGGTACAATGCGCTCCTCATTGTAGCTGATCCATGAGGTCACCGTGTCCGTGTCCTCGTCCAGGTTATCCGTAGCAGCCCTGAATATGTCCCAGTCTGTCGTCTCAACACGAGCGGAGCTCCTCAACAGCCTCACCGGTCCAGATCTTGGTTGTGCTTGCTACTGGTTTAGCAAGCTTCAGTCTCTGTATGCTGGGATGAGGTGGATGACCACGTGGTCTGATAGTCCGAGAGCAGCACGTGGTACAGCGCGATAGGCCCCGCCCACCGTCGTGTAGCAATGGTCCAGCGTGTTCTCCTCTCTGGTGGGGCTTTAATAAACTGTCTGTATTTGGGAAGTTCCTGGCTCAGATTTCCCTTGTTAAAGTCACCAAGAACAATAACAAGAGAATCAGGGAAAGTCCGCCCCAAACATAAAATCTTTTCCGCGAGTGCACGTTGAGGCTCGTGCACGTCGGCCGGCGGGATGTAAACAGCTGCCAGGATGAATGAAGCAAACTCACGCGGAGAGTAAAATGGTTTACAGTGAATGAAGAAGTACTCCAGAGCAGGAGAACCGTGTTGGATCGCAGTCACGTCGGAGCACCAGCCGTTGTTGATCTAGAAGCAGAGCCCGCCGCCTTTGGCCTTACCGGAGAGCAGCGGGTCACGATCCGCACGCAGGAGGCAGAAATCCTCCAGCTGGAGCGCGCTGTCCGGGATCTGTGCGCTGAGCCACGTCTCCGTAAAGCACAAAACACAAGAGGAGGAAAAGTCCTGATTTCTCCTCATCAGCAGCGCCAGCTCGTCCATCTTGGTGCTGAGAGAACGGACGTTGGAGAGGAATATTCTGGGTAAGGGGGTGCAAGGTCCCGGTTTACGGAGTCGGACGAGAGCGCCGGCACGCTTCCCTCTTCTCCGGCGTCTCACTCGCTTCACCAAAACAGGAACTAATTCTGCAGCAGAAACTAAAAAAACGGGTAAAAGGTCCGTGGGAGTCGTTGATCTAAAGTTTAGAAGCTCTTCACGGGTGTAAGAGCACGCAGACGCACAATTAACGTTAAAAAACAGACAACACAGAACGCACGAGAGCACCAGGGCGACCGTAGGAGGCGCCATCCGGAAACATTCCAAGCGATTGAGAGCCAATTGGAGGGCGCAGGGGTGGAGTCCTTTTGGCTTTAACGTGTACAATCTAACGTGTCTGGTAAAAGGTCTACAGCCTTAAAACATGTACAAAATTAAGCTGACTACTTCAGACCACCGATTACGGGTTATCTTTAGAACGTAGCCCCCGCGATAAGTGAGGGACCACGGTGTACGACCTCGGTGGTCGTAATACGCAGAGAGGAAGAAGAGGTCAACGTGCCGGAGCATCTTTGTACAACACGCGGTAAATGCTCTCGGCCTGCTTTGCTTCTGACTGTAATCTAGCTTTAGAATCTTCTATCAATCAACAAAAACACATAATTCCTGAAGGGTTAACTTTTATTTCCTGGGAGGAATTAAATTGGGCATAAATGGGAATAAAAAAAAAGTGATGAACAAAGAGCAGTAAACTAAAACTAAATATGAATCGGCTAGTCTGCCAAGAGGGCAGGTGACGGTCGCAGTCACTATTAGAATAAAAAGCACAGAACTCTAACAGAGACTGACGTTGTGTACGTTTCACTGTGGAGCGAGTTAGGAAAAAAGAAGAATAAAAATAGAAGTCTGCGGCATATGCAGGGTTAAATTCATCTCCCACCGACGGCCTGGAAACGCTCAAACTGCTCAGGAGAGCAAACGCATCCCCCGTGATTCACTCGGTAGAACCACGCCAGATTCTAAAAGCCGTTGGTGGGAGGAAAAGATCAAAGAGCAGCAAAGATCTGGACCCGAACAGAGCAGCAAAGATCTGGACCCGAACAGAGCAGCAAAGATCTGGACCCGAACAGAGCAGCAAAGATCTGGACCCGAACAGAGCAGCAAAGATCTGGACCCGAACAGAGCAGCAAAGATCTGGACCCGAACAGAGCAGCAAAGATCTGGACCCAAACAGAGCAGCAGAGATCTGGACTCGAACAGAGCAGCAAAGATCTGGACCCAAACAGAAGAGCAAAGATCTGGACCCGAACAGAGCAGCAAAGATCTGGACCCGAACAGAGCAGCAAAGATCTGGACCCGAACAGGACAGCAAAGATCTGGACCCGAACAGAGCAGCAAAGATCTGGACCCGAACAGAAGAGCAAAGATCTGGACCCGAACAGAGCAGCAAAGATCTGGACCCGAACAGGACAGCAAAGATCTGGACCCGAACAGAGCAGCAAAGATCTGGACCCGAACAGAGCAGCAAAGATCTGGACCCAAACAGAGCAGCAGAGATCTGGACTCGAACAGAGCAGCAAAGATCTGGACCCAAACAGAAGAGCAAAGATCTGGACCCGAACAGAGCAGCAAAGATCTGGACCCGAACAGAGCAGCAAAGATCTGGACCCGAACAGAGCAGCAAAGATCTGGACCCGAACAGGACAGCAAAGATCTGGACCCGAACAGAGCAGCAAAGATCTGGACCCGAACAGAGCAGCAAAGATCTGGACCCGAACAGAGCAGCAAAGATCTGGACCCGAACAGGACAGCAAAGATCTGGACCCGAACAGAGCAGCAAAGATCTGGACCCGAACAGAGCAGCAAAGATCTGGACCCAAACAGAGCAGCAGAGATCTGGACTCGAACAGAGCAGCAAAGATCTGGACCCAAACAGAAGAGCAAAGATCTGGACCCGAACAGAGCAGCAAAGATCTGGACCCGAACAGAGCAGCAAAGATCTGGACCCGAACAGGACAGCAAAGATCTGGACCCGAACAGAGCAGCAAAGATCTGGACCCGAACAGAAGAGCAAAGATCTGGACCCGAACAGAGCAGCAAAGATCTGGACCCGAACAGGACAGCAAAGATCTGGACCCGAACAGAGCAGCAAAGATCTGGACTCGAACAGAGCAGCAAAGATCTGGACCCAAACAGAAGAGCAAAGATCTGGACCCGAACAGAGCAGCAAAGATCTGGACCTGAACAGAGCAGCAAAGATCTGGACCCGAACAGAGCAGCAAAGATCTGGACCTGAACAGAGCAGCAAAGATCTGGACCCAAACAGAGCAGCCTGAATCCAACACGATTCACGCTGGTTCATGATCTGGTTCATGATCTGGTTCATGATCTGGTTCATGATCAGGTTCATGATCAGGTTCATGATCAGGTTCATGATCAGGTTCATGATCAGGTTCATGATCAGGTTCATGATCAGGTTCATGATCAGGTTCATGATCTGGTTCATGATCAGGTTCATGATCTGGTTCATGATCTGGTTCAGGCCCAGAGGAGCGTTTAATGAGCCCCTTTGAAGCTCGGACATAAAACGAGTCGTGTTAAATACGCAGACTCAGGATTCCATCCGTCTGAGAAAATGAATTTATAATCTGTTGATGAAATGAATGAATGAATCTTTATAACTTCAGGAAGCAGGAAGTTCACCCCGTAGAGCTCGCCGCTTTGCACGGCGACCGACACGCCTGCAGGCGTCTGTCATGATTGCGTGTTGCATTTTGTATGCGTGTTTATTCCTTTGATGTAATTGTGTTTGATCACAAAGAAGCAGTAAACGAGAACAGAGCATCGGCACAAACGAGGCCGCGTACCTCGCAGCCATTTCAGTGATGTCATCATCGGCCACAGCACAAACCCCCCCCATTGAGGGGGGGGGGGGGGGGCAGAGCCTCCTGTCTCTGACTGTGCTTGGAAGAGCCAGGGCCGAGCCTTCAGGGGCGCTCCGTGCACGGTGGCGAGACCCTTCAGGGGCGCTCCGTGCACGGTGGCGAGACCCTTCAGGGGCGCTCCGTGCACGGTGGCGAGACCCTTCAGGGGCGCTCCGTGCACGGTGGCGAGACCCTTCAGGGGCGCTCCGTGCACGGTGGCGAGACCCTTCCGGGGCGCTCCGTGCACGGTGGCGAGACCCTTCAGGGGCGCTCCGTGCACGGTGGCGAGACCCTTCAGGGGCGCTCCGTGCACGGTGGCGAGACCCTTCCGGGGCGCTCCGTGCACGGTGGCGAGACCCTTCAGGGGCGCTCCGTGCACGGTGGCGAGACCCTTCCGGGGCGCTCCGTGCACGGTGGCGAGACCCTTCAGGGGCGCTCCGTGCACGGTGGCGAGACCCTTTAGGGGCGCTCCGTGCACGGTGGCGAGACCCTTCAGGGGCGCTCCGTGCACGGTGGCGAGACCCTTTAGGGGCGCTCCGTGCACGGTGGCGAGACCCTTCAGGGGCGCTCCGTGCACGGTGGCGAGACCCTTCCGGGGCGCTCCGTGCACGGTGGCGAGACCCTTCAGGGGCGCTCCGTGCACGGTGGCGAGACCCTTTAGGGGCGCTCCGTGCACGGTGGCGAGACCCTTCCGGGGCGCTCCGTGCACGGTGGCGAGACCCTTCCGGGGCGCTCCGTGCACGGTGGCGAGACCCTTCCGGGGCGCTCCGTGCACGGTGGCGAGACCCTTCAGGGGCGCTCCGTGCACGGTGGCGAGACCCTTCCGGGGCGCTCCGTGCACGGTGGCGAGACGGTGAGAGCTCGGAGCCCAACGGGCTTCCGTCTGCTTCTCCTGCCGCTTCGTTCCGGGTGAACTGAACCGCCTACGTAGTCGAGTTAGGCTAAGCTTATATGCTAGCTTCGAGAGGAGAGGAATGAATATTGAACAGTCGACAGATTTATTACAATGTTATAATGGCACGAGAACAGTGCAACAATGTGGAGCGCATCTTTAAAACACAAATAGAAAATAAAAGTAAAGTCAAACTTCTTTTAAGTTTCTGAATTTGGACTCTTATGTGTAGAATCTGAAGAATTCAAAAACTCTTTTCCAGAAGCGTGATCCCGGGGAAAGGGTTTGTTTGTTCTTATCTGGGATCCTGTCATTTGAAGTGATTGGATCTTTTGATCTACTCCCGCTGGCCACACTGCTTCTGGACCCGCCAAGAGTTCTCACTGGGTCCGACTCCAGCTGAGATCCAGGACCACGAAAAACCCAGCGTAGAACAATGACTAAAGGATTTCTGCAAAATGGTTTCTAAATAAAATGAGATCTCATAATGTTCACAATCCAATACTCTGTTGTTTTAACATCGCTTCTACGGGCTGATTCGTACTCCGCACCAGGCGGTGGCGGTAAAGCACCCGTTAGGGTGTTTTTATGGCTCTGATAAACTGCAGAAGAAGCGGAAGCGGAAATGATCCGGACTTTGGAACATGAATAAAACGTTTCAATGAATTGTTTTTGAAGGCTCTGTAGCTTCGGTTTAGTACCCCGTGAATTCAGACTAGTAGCTAATCAATTACTAAAGTTAACAGCAGTTAAAGCGAAATAAACGAACGAGTTGCGGTTCCAGGCCACGCACGCACGCACGCACGCACGCACGTCACGCTGAAATGGACTCCTGGGTTCGCTTGAACTCTCAAAGCCAAGCAAAGGAGCGAGTGTTTAGGTAACTGTTAATAAGTTGCTGTACTAGTTAGCTTGCTGTACTAGTTAGCCTGATGTACTAGTTAGCTTGCTGTACTTAGTTAGCCTGATGTACTAGTTAGCTTGCTGTACTAGTTAGCTTGCTGTACTAGTTAGCCTGACGTACTAGTTAGCTTGCTGTACTAGTTAGCTTGCTGTACTAGTTAGCTTGCTGTACTTAGTTAGCCTGATGTACTTAGTTAGCTTGCTGTACTTAGTTAGCCTGATGTACTAGTTAGCCTGATGTACTTAGTTAGCTTGCTGTACTAGTTAGCTTGCTGTACTAGTTAGCTTGATGTACTAGTTAGCTTGCTGTACTAGTTAGCTTGCTGTACTAGTTAGCTTGTTGGATGACTCAAGGCTTCCATCTCAGTCGGGCTTCGTGTCTCTCAGCTTCATACATGAGCCCAGAGAGGACTGCAGCGTTATAACTACTGACCACTGCAGTGTTATAACTACTGACCACTGCAGCGTTATAACTACTGACCACTGCAGCGTTATAACTACTGACCACTGCAGCGTTATAACTACTGACCACTGCAGCGTTATAACTACTGACCACTGCAGCGTTATAACTACTGACCACTGCAGCGTTATAACTACTGACCACTGCAGCGTTATAACTACTGACCACTGCAGCGTTATAACTACTGACCGCTGCAGCGTTATAACTACTGACCACTGCAGAGTTATAACTACTGACCACTGCAGCGTTATAACTACTGACCACTGCAGCGTTATAACTACTGACCACTGCAGCGTTATAACTACTGACCACTGCAGCGTTATAACTACTGACCACTGCAGCGTTATGACTACTGACCACTGCAGCGTTATGACTACTGACCACTGCAGCGTTATGACTACTGACCACTGCAGCGTTATAACTACTGACCACTGCAGCGTTATAACTACTGACCACTGCAGCGTTATAACTACTGACCACTGCAGCGTTATAACTACTGACCACTGCAGCGTTATAACTACTGACCACTGCAGCGTTATGACTACTGACCACTGCAGCGTTATAACTACTGACCACTGCAGCGTTATGACTACTGACCACTGCAGCGTTATAACTACTGACCACTGCAGCGTTATGACTACTGACCACTGCAGCGTTATAACTACTGACCACTGCAGCGTTATGACTACTGACCACTGCAGCGTTATAACTACTGACCACTGCAGCGTTATAACTACTGACCACTGCAGCGTTATAACTACTGACCACTGCAGCGTTATAACTACTGACCACTGCAGCGTTATAACTACTGACCACTGCAGCATTATAACTACTGACCACTGCAGCGTTATAACTACTGACCACTGCAGCGTTATAACTACTGACCACTGCAGCGTTATAACTACTGACCACTGCAGCGTTATAACTACTGACCACTGCAGCGTTATAACTACTGACCACTGCAGCGTTATAACTACTGACCACTGCAGCGTTATAACTACTGACCGCTGCAGCGTTATAACTACTGACCACTGCAGAGTTATAACTACTGACCACTGCAGCGTTATAACTACTGACCGCTGCAGAGTTATAACTACTGACCACTGCAGCGTTATAACTACTGACCACTGCAGCGTTATAACTACTGACCACTGCAGCGTTATAACTACTGACCACTGCAGCGTTATAACTACTGACCACTGCAGCGTTATAACTACTGACCACTGCAGCGTTATGACTACTGACCACTGCAGCGTTATAACTACTGACCACTGCAGCGTTATAACTACTGACCACTGCAGCGTTATAACTACTGACCACTGCAGCGTTATGACTACTGACCACTGCAGCGTTATAACTACTGACCACTGCAGCGTTATGACTACTGACCACTGCAGCGTTATAACTACTGACCACTGCAGCGTTATAACTACTGACCACTGCAGCGTTATAACTACTGACCACTGCAGCGTTATAACTACTGACCACTGCAGCATTATAACTACTGACCACTGCAGCGTTATAACTACTGACCACTGCAGCGTTATAACTACTGACCACTGCAGCGTTATAACTACTGACCACTGCAGCGTTATGACTACTGACCACTGCAGCGTTATAACTACTGACCACTGCAGCGTTATGATGCTCTGTACAAGTACTGTCTGACTGTACTTGTACTGTAATACATGCTACTGTGACTGTACTTGTATTGTAATACATGCTACTGTACTTGTACTGTAATACATGCTACTGTCTGACTGTACTTGTACTGTAATACATACTACTGTGACTGTACTTGTATTGTAATACATGCTACTGTACTTGTACTGTAATACATGCTACTGTGACTGTACTTGTACTGTAGTACATGCTACTGTACTTGTACTGTAATACATGCTACCGTACCTTCACTCTGTGCCACACCCCCTTTTCGAGGCACCTGTCAAACTGCTGCAGGTGTCTCAGCTTTGAAGGACCTTTGACCTTCCTATTTCATTCGTTCTGTTGAATTGTGGTTCAAAAGCAGAGCCTGATTGTCGTTGGTTGATTTGAACTACTTTAACTTTTATTCTTACTTTTGTCACTTTTTAGGGTCTTTAACAGAGCGGTGCTTTTCAGTTAAAATGAAAACGATATTCTGTTTGCTTTTTATTTGTTGAATTCTGTTACAAAAACAAATCTTGAGTCTTCTGACATGTTCTGGTGAAAATGGGAACCGAACCATGACCTCCGTCTGCGTTCTGCACCCGCAGGGCTGCCCAGTACGCATGCACCCTGCTGGGCTACACGCTGCACAAATGTGGGGCGGCAGCCGAAATGCTCCAAGCGGTCCGTCGGCTGGAAGCGCACCTGAGCCTCACGAGGAAGTGTGAGTTTAGCCTGAGCTTCGGAGCGGCGGCGCTGAAGAACCCTTCAGGGCTCACGTGTGTTTGTGTCCTCAAGTGTTGCGTCTAGGGAACTCTGTGGAGGCCCTGCAGGCTGGCAAGAGGGCCATACACCTCTCTGACGCCACCCTGAGGCTCTGCCTGACCATCGGCCACCTCAACAGGGCGCTCTACTTTGCCTGTGACAACGTCCTGTGGGCTGGGAAGACGGGCATCGTGTCCAAACTGGACCAGCAGAAATGGAGTCAGAGATCATTCAGGTAAGAGGTCTCGTTACGCTACATTCCAAAGTGCATTTAGGCTAATAATAATATCAACACAAATTAAAATGACATTTTTTGAATATTTTGAGTATTTCGAGTCTTTAGAGGTACGCCGTGTACCCGGCACACGTCTGGACTTCCTGTCTCCCAGTTCAACGACTCAGTGTGAAGTCCTGCCCCGGAGGAGGGCGTGTATTTGTATTTTCCTGTAAATCATGTGAGAACTTTGAAAGCCAAGAAGTGGTTCTGTGTTTGTTGCACACTAAGTGGAAGCAAAGTGCTCGAACCCCCCCCTCGAGGGCGTCTTTGCTTCCAAATGTCGTGTTTTGTTTCCCGATTTAACTGGAGAATCTTTTCTTTCTAAGGATTAATGGTTGTATTTGTTGCTCAAATACATCTGTGGAGGTATGCAGTATCAGAATTACCTTCCCGGCTAACTTTCATAGAGTGTTGCTTCACAGCAAGAAGGTTCCGGGTTTGATTCCTTCCTCCGGCCTCCTCCCACCTCCAAAAACATGCAGATCAGGTGAATTGGTCACGCTAAGTTGTCCGTAGGTTTGTATGGTTGTCTTCCGTGTCGCCCTGCGATGAGCTGGCGTCTTGTCCAGGGTGTACCCCGCCTTTCGCCCGTAGTCAGGTGGGATAGGCTTCAGCAGACCCTTGACCCCCAAGGTGGATAACGGCTATGGGCTAGAGCAGGGGGCGGCAACCTTTTCCATGACGTGTGCAATAAACTCAAGCCCGTTTACTTCTTCAATAAAATCATTGATAAATGATCTGTTTTTTGCAGTATTTAAACACGTTCACTGAACGACCAAGTTTACTTGAGCGTTATATGTACTAGTACACATCTATAGATCAGTGTAGATTTACACAGCTGACTGAAGGACGAACACTTTCCGTGCTCCATTTCTTGCGAGACTTTAAATACAATATTTTTTGCCTCTACCCCCGAGGGCCAGGCACGACACAGGAGCCTTAGGTTGCTGACCCCTGGATGAGATGATCACAATCATCTCCTCTGCAAGAAAATGGATGGAGGTTGATTCCTTGGAGCTTTTCCGTGCCTAATTATGCACAAGATGATATAGGGTGTTAATCAATTTAGGCCACACCCTCCCTCATTACGCATCACCTGCTTAAATCCAGATGGCGTTCAGGTTGATACATTGGGGCTGTGAAGTGACTCGTTTGCCCGCTTGCTGTCTTGTCTTCGGTTAAAGCCAGGCGTCTGCTTCAATCTGCAGGTACTACCTCTTCGCTCTGATCCTCAACCTGACTCGAGACGTGTACGAGCTCCATCTCCTCCTTGAGCGTGAACTCAGAGCCTCCAAATCTCCGTCATCCCAGCCCAGGACCTTCGTGTCCTCTTCCTCACCTGTCACTTCAGAAAACGCCACATCGACTGTAATGGCGGCACCATTCCGTAGCCGGCTGCGCTTGCTGGCGACGCTGTTGTACAGCAACCCACCGCTGCTGCTGGACCTGCTGAAGAACTCTTGTGATGTCTTCATCCCACTGGACCGACTGGGAATCTACCCCACAGGGCCCGGGTTTGTGGGGGCCTGTGGCCTGTTGTCCTCACTCCTCTCCATCCTCACCGTGGTCTACCCTTGGCTCAAACTCAAGCCGTGAACCCAGACGTGCAGGAGGGGGGACCCTCATAGTCCTGGTCTCAAGGGAAGGGCTTGGTTGCGAAAGTCACGATAGGTCAATCCTGTGAATCCACTGAAAGGTTTGTGCGGTTAGTGAGGTACTCGGAAGTGTTTTCACAAAGATATCTGTTGACCAGGCAAATTGCCATAGCAACTCGTGATGCAGAGTTCCGTTCCAGATTAAACTGGCAAGATCCTTCATGAGCGCTTCGGATTCTCTCTCAAAGGTTTGTAGAGTCATTCGGCAAAGGAAGACATGGGATTAGAACTGTGTACTGGACACCACATCTCCATGGTAACCTATGTATATGTGGTGACGCTTAACGTTGAGGCCAAAGCTTCACACTCTGATGTGAAGCTTTGGCCTTAATTGAACTGTTTTAAAAAAGTACGAGTGATTTTTGTAATGTTTATGGGACAGTAATGGAGCATAATACGTTCTAGTATGTCGATATCTACCGTATTCAAGTCCAAGAGTGGTGGGGGGGGATCAAATGAGAAGCACCCTTCATCAGTTAATATTTCTACATTGCCTATTGAGCTCCTCAAAGCTGGGTCAATCTCGTTCATGAGCGAGGAAGGATCGGCGTTCAGACAAACCGCTCCTGACTAGCGTTCTACTTTGCTTGTGTAACAGGGTTGTTATGGCCTGGTTAAATCCTGATAAGTTGTGGGCCAGTGCCTGTCACAAAGACTGGTTATTTTAGTCTTTGTGTTTTTGTTCTATATTTTAATGTAAATATTTCGAAATGTATTTATGTAATTTGATTTAGTTGCCTGGCATTTGTATTTTATTTAATCACCCTGTATTTTGGTTTAGTCCTCCGCCCTCTTCTTCTTTGGTTTTGGTTTAGTCCTCCGACCTTCTTCTTTGGTTTTCTGGAGGCTCCGCTATAAAAACGCGGGCCCCGCCCCTTCCGCTTCCTCTCATGAACACCTCATGTTGAGGAAGGTAGGCTATTTTAGTATCTGTTGTCATCGTCTATTTTAAAGTTATTTTTATCTTCATTTTAGCATTTATTTGTATCCTATGTTGTGATTAACTATATATTTTACTGTTATGTTTGTCGATTTTGTGTATGTTTCATAGATTGGGGCTGGATGACTTTTGGGGCTAATTTTATTTTATTCTATTTTTATATCCTGCCAGAAATAAATGGGTGTCGCCCCCCCCAAGATCCCGCTGTGTCCCGAGTCCACTTTCCCCACCACGACAGAGCAAATAATACACAACGCAGAAGAAACCACACCGGTTACACTAGCCTTCGTCCGGCGCTGCTTATACTGCGTCTAATAAAGTGGACCGCTTCCAGCTTTCACAGTCTCATTCAACAACAATGAGTCAACTAAATTAAAAAACATTTAATTCAAGATGTCACTAACAAACGTAAAGTATAAAGGGAACGGAAAAACGAATTGTGTCAAATGAAGCCAGTTGCCGGGGGAACAGTGTAGCTGCTGGTGTCTCCGTTCAGGCAGCATCCATGAGTCCAGCGGAGCAGAAGTCTTCAACCAGCTGACCAGCGTTTACTGTGGAAACAGCAAAACAACCATGAGCTGACCTGCTGACCTGCTGACCTGCTGAAGCTCTCTGAATATGCCCTTCTTGGGGAGAAGGGTGTAACATGTGAACGCAGTTCTCAGAAGAATCAGTTTATAGTCAGTGAGGGTTCACAGACTAGGAATGTTTCTCAGTGAAGTCGTGCTCCATGTAACAGTAATGACTAAATACAAAAAACATACAAGTACAGACACATCACAAAACAGTAGCAGCAGGAGTGGATACACAGATGTGTACTAGCAGCAGTAAAACTAGCGTAATCACGCAGTGCAAATGGAACAGTGCACGTTGTCAGTTATGAAATGTTCAGGAGACAGAATTATTAATTGTTCATGAGTCTAACAGCCGAGGGGAAGAAGCTGTTCTTGTGGAGGGAGGTTCTGGTCCGGATGGACCGTAGCCTCCTGCCTGAGGGGAGAAGGTCAAAGAGTCCGTGTCCAGGGTGAGAAGGGTCGGCTGTGATCCGACCTGCACGCCTCCGAGTCCTGGAGACCTACAGGTCCTGGAGCGATGGCAGCTTGCAGCACGTACAATGTGCTGCACTCTGTGTCTGTCCCTGGTGGTGGCGCCAGTGTACCACACTGTACGACATACATGCCGACAGAACAACAGGGACCCACCACGTTTAGTTGAGTATTATTATAACCGATTTACATGAACGTCTCATTTTGATGACGACACATAATAACACTGACCAACAGGGGTTAAGATTGGCTGGGGCGGGACCCCCACCTGGGGGGGGCCGGACTCATGGATATAGGAAGACGCGGACGCAGAGAGCGGTCCCTTTTGTTCGGACCTGAGACACACGGAGCAGGATCGAACCTCAGCGCTGATATCTGAACCAACTTGTATTGATCTGCAGATCAGTGCAGTTGGTGACGATAAGGGGGGGATGCGTAGAACGGTTTAAAGGAGCGCTATATAAACAATGAACCCCGCCGTCCACATAATTCAATTCAGTTTTATTTATACAGCGCCAGATCACAACAGGAAGTCGTCTCAAGGCACTTTACAGGATTAGCAGGGAAACACAGAACCCAACTTGACCCACAAGAGCAACGGAGGCAAGGAAAAACTTCCCTTTAACGGGCAGAAACCTTGGACAGAACCTATGCTCATGGTGGACGGCCATCTGTCTGGCCGGCTGGGTTGAGAGAGAGAGAGGGAGCGAGAGAGAGAGAGAATGGCAGGTCGGAGACGAGTCAAGGAGATGGATGGGAAGTGATAGCGAGACAGAGCAGGAGCAGACAAAAATAAGATGCTAATGCTAGCGAAATAAAGCTATAAATGCTAATGCTAGTGATATAAAGCTATAAATGCTAATGCTAGCGATATGGACATCAGTGTTGAGGGACACAGGTCCAGGTTCTGCAGCACCACGGACAGAAGGACCTGAAAGAGAGAGAGGGACAAACAGAGGGAGAGAGCGAACAAGACTACGGGGAATAGAGAGAGAGATTACTGACATATATTTATAACATGAATAACCAGATAAAGGGGGAGGAGCTCAGTGTGTCATGATGTTAAGCCACCAATGCTGCCTAATGACAGCATATTGATTATATTGATTACTGCATCGATTAGTTATAAGCTTTGTTAAAAAGGAAAGTCTTTAATCTACTCTTGAACATAGAGATGGTGTCTGTCTCACGAACCAATCAGGGAGCCGATTCCACAATAAAGGAGCTTGATAACTGGAAGCTCCGCCCCCCTGTCTGCTCTTGGAACTGTTTGGAACCACGAGCAGGCCAGCGTTTTGGGACCGCAGGGTCCTAGTGGGGCAATACGGGATAATCATCTCTGTAAGGTAAGGAGGGGCCTGGCCAGTGAGGGCTTTAAAAGTGAGTAGAAGGATTTTATATTCAATCCGTTCCCTAACAGGAAGCCAATGCAGAGACGCCAGAACAGGGGAAATGTGTTCTCTCAGTCTGGTTCCTGTCAGAACACGAGCTGCTGCGTTCTGGATTAGCTGGAGATGTTTAATAGACCTTTTTGGGCAGCCGGACAGCAAGGAGTTGCAGTAGTCCAGTCTGGAAGTCACAAAAGCATGGACTATTTGTTCTGCATCTATTCGGGTTAGTAGGTGCCTGACCTTTGAAATATTCCGAAGGTGAAAGAACGCAGTCCTTGAAACGTGCTTTATCTGGGACTGAAATGACAGGTCCTGATCAAAGATTACCCCCAGAGTCTTGGCAGTGGTGCTGGTGGACACTGAGACGCCATCTAGTTCAACTACAACACTAGAACAAACATTTCTGAGATGCTTTGGCCCAAGAACCAGAACCTCAGTTTTATTTAGATTTAATAACAGGAAGTTCTCGGTCATCCAGGAGTTAATGTCCTTAAGGCACGTCTGAAGTCTAACCAACTGATCGACTTTGTCTGGCTGAACTGACAGGTACAATTGTGTATCGTCTGCATAGCAGTGGAACTTTATGCTGTGTTTCTTAATAATGTTACCTAAGGGAAGCATATATAGCGTGAACAAAATAGGTCCAAGCACTGAACCCTGTGGAACTCCATATTTAACTTCAGTGTACGTAGAAGATTCATCATGAACACGTACAAACTGAAATCTATCAGATAAATATGATCTAAACCAGTTCAATGCAGATCCTCTAACACCAACAGATTGTTCCAGCCTCTGTAACAGAATCTGATGATCTATTGTGTCAAAGGCTGCACTGAGATCTAATAAAATAAGCACGGAGACAAGTCCATTATCAGACGCTATTAAAGGTCATTGGTGACTTTAACTAATGCTGTCCCTGTGCTATGATGAGCTCTGAAACCCGACTGGAAAACCTCAAATAACTGATTGTCTTGTCAGAATTCACACAGCTGACTGGAAACTGCTTTCTCTAGAAGCTTTGACAGGAATGGAAGGTTTGAAATTGGCCGATAGTTAGCCGAGACATCAGGATCCAATGTTGGTTTTTTGAGAAGCGGTTTAATGACTGCTGTTTTAAAGACTTGGGTACATAGCCTGTGAGTAAAGATAGATTAATTATATTTAGCAAAGCAATACTGATTGAGGGGAAGACTTCTTTAAGTAGCTTAGTTGGGACCGGGTCTAGGAGACAAGAGCACGGTTTAGATGAGGCAACAGCTGCACTCATTTGCTGCAAGTTAATGGGGGTGAAGCTATCCAAGTAACTATCAAGAGTAACAGTCGTATCTCTACTTCCGTCACTCAGGGAGGGGTCAATGCCACACGAAGGCAGACGCTGATGAATGTCGTCCCTAATAGATTCGATTTTGGTACTGAAGAAGTTCATGAAATCTTCACTACTGAGACCTGTCGGAACAGAAGGGTCAACAGAGCTGGAGCTTTGTGTTAGCCTAGCTACGGTGTTAGAGAGAAACCTTGGATTAGATTTGTTCTCTTCTATTAGAGATGAGTAATATGCTGCTCTAGCTTTGTGTTAGCCTAGCTACGGTGTTAGAGAGAAACCTTGGATTAGATTTGTTCTCTTCTATTAGAGATGAGTAATATGCTGCTCTAGCTTTGTGTTAGCCTAGCTACGGTGTCAGAGAGAAACCTTGGAGTAGATTTGTTCTCTTCTATTAGAGATGAGTAATATGCTGCTCTAGCTTTGTGTTAGCCTAGCTACGGTGTCAGAGAGAAACCTTGGATTAGATTTGTTCTCTTCTATTAGAGATGAGTAATATGCTGCTCTAGCTTTGTGTTAGCCTAGCTACGGTGTTAGAGAGAAACCTTGGATTAGATTTGTTCTCTTCTATTAGAGATGAGTAATATGCTGCTCTAGCTTTGTGTTAGCCTAGCTACGGTGTCAGAGAGAAACCTTGGATTAGATTTGTTCTCTTCTATTAGAGATGAGTAATATGCTGCTCTAGCTTTGTGTTAGCCTAGCTACGGTGTCAAAGAGAAACCTTGGATTAGATTTGTTCTCTTCTATTAGAGATGAGTAATATGCTGCTCTAGCTTTGTGTTAGCCTAGCTACGGTGTCAGAGAGAAACCTTGGATTAGATTTGTTCTCTTCTATTAGAGATGAGTAATATGCTCCTCTTGCCTTGCGGAGCGTCTTCCTGTACATTTTCAGGCTGTTTTTCCAGATTAAACAAGACTCCTCCAATTTAGTTGAGCTCCACCTTCTCTCCAGTCTTCTGGCTGTTTGCTTTAACAATCTAATCTCAGAATTGAACCACGGAGCTTTCCTTTTTGGTTTTAGTTTTTTAATTCTTAAGGGGGCGATGGAGTCAAGCGTCGTGCGCATCAAGTCCCCAGCACCACCTAAAGATGATCTATGTGGGAGGGGCTAAAGTTACCACACGACTCCTCAGTAATGTTAAGGCTCGATAAAGAGTTTAATGCTGACGGGATCACTTCTTTGAATTTAGCAATAGCACCATCAGACAGACGTCTAGTCAAGGCAGTTCTGTTTGATGGAACGTAGTCCAATAATACAAACGTAAAAGTGATGAACTTGTGGTCTGATAAAAAAGGCTTCAGTGGAAATACAATTAATTGATCAATATCAATACCATACGTGAGAACCAGATCCAAGGTGTGATTAGCTGTGGGCGGGTTCTTTCTCTCTCTGGGAGGAGCCAACCGAGTCCAATAATGACAGGAAGGCAGTAGCAAGGCAGTCGTCACTGAATCTACATGAATGTTAAAATCTCCCACAACAAGTATCTGTTCTGCTTTCAGAACTAAGCTTGTTAAACATTCAGAACATTCTGACATGAAATCAGAGTCTGGGCCTGGAGGGCGGTAAACTAGAACAATCAGGACTGGCTGGCTTGATTTCCATGTTGGGAGTGACAGACTAAGAATAAGACTCTCAAAGGAGGTCTAGTTTAATTTAGGTTTAGGGTTAATCTGGAGCTCCGAGTTATAGATGACTCCAACTCCACCTCCTCGGCCGGCGTCTCCAGAAATGTGAGAGTTAACATAACTCTGAGGCGTGGCTTCATTTAAACTGAAATAATCTCCAGGACCCAGCCGGGTTTCAGTCAAAGAGAAAATATCAACATGCTGATCTGAGATCAGATCATTTATTAAAAATGCCTTCGACGCCAAAGAGCGAATATTCAAAAGTCCACATTTAATGGTTTTACTATTGTTAATTTCTGTGGCGGCAGTTTTTATTTTTATAAGGTTTCCAGGAGTAACACGTCTCCTGTACAATTTAACAACCTTAGGGGGTCGGGGAACAGACACCATCTCTATGGGGTTCTGGATGGGGTTCTGGGTGGGTGACTGATCCAGAGGACGCTCAGAGATGGGTGTAGGACTACATCTCTGACTCCTGGTCCCGACTCTGGATTGTCAGGGTTCTGGTTGTCTAACAAACTCGGTCAGATTGCTAGAAATGAGAGCTGTGCCACCAAAAGTAGGATGGACACCGTCTCTCCTAATAAGACCAGGTTTTCCCCAGAATGTCTGCCAGATATATACGAAGCCCACGTTGTTTTCCGGACACCACCTAGACAGCCAGCGGTTGAATGACGACATGCGGCTAAACATATCGTCACTCGTCAGATTGGGGAGGGGGCCAGAGAAAACTACGGAGTCCGACATAGTCCTAGCAAAGCTACACACGACTCAATATTAATTTTAGTGACCTCCGACTGGCGTAGCCGGACGTCATTAGTGCCGACGTGGATTACAATCTTACCGTATTTACGTTTAGCTTTCGCCAGCAACTTCAAATTTGATTCAATGTCGCCCGCTCTGGCCCCCGGGATACACCTCACTATGGCCGCTGGAGTCGCTAGCTTCACGTTTCTGAGAATGGAGTCACCAATCACCAGAGTACTGTCCTCAGCAGGTGTGTTGCTGAGCGGGGAAAATCTATTAGAAACGTGAACGGGGCGGTGGTGAACCGTAGCGGGCTTCGGACTATGCTTCCTCCGAACAGTCACTGAGCCGCCTTGGTGTCCCGACTGCTCGGAGGCAGCCCGGAGACGGTTAGCGGCTCGGTCCGCACCGCTAAGAGAGGGCTGGCTAGCTATCGAAGCTACTGGATTCGCTTCTATGGTGCGGAACCGGGTCTAAATCATTTAGCCTCGTCTCCAACATAGAAATAAACTACACCTCTTACACGTTTCGCTGTCAGTAAAGGAAGCAGAGGAGAAGCTAAACATTTGACACACTGAGCAGGACAGCGGAGAGGCAGAGGGAGAAGCCATCGCTAGCTAGCTAGCGGTGCTAAAAGCTATTCGATAGTTAGCTTATCAAACCAAAGGAGAAACGCCCCAAAGAGTTGTGAAAATTGGCGGCGTTAATCCGCTAACAATAAATAGGACAGATAGTGATTAAAGTTATGTGGGAAAAGAGCAGAAAAAGTGAATGATTGTACAGAGAACACAAACAATTCGTGTAACAAGCGGACAGGAAGTGACGCAATACGCTCACCGGGGTACGTCAGTCTCCACCTTCAGCAGCCATACACAACACAAAGTCAGCACAGAAGGCGTTTAAAGGCGCGGTCATTCTCTGCAGAAGAAGCTTCCGAAAGCTCCGGGTTGGGACCACCCTTGTGGACGCGCGTCTCGGAAAGCAACGTAAACGGGTTTCGAGTCCTCGAGACGGTAGTAATTTAATTTGGATGTAAAGCATAGGAGCGGTTTGGTGACTGTTGTACGCTGTATGCTTGCCACGTTTGGACCGAGAAGCACCGCGAACGGGTTTGGAGTCCCAGGTCACGTGTATAACCAGAGAATAAAAGCCGCGTGTAGAGGTTTAGAGCCCTGCTCACTAGGAATAGGAGCACACCAGGAGAACTAAAAGCACCGTTAGACTTCCGGTTATGGCCGCCAGCTAAGTCGACGCGCTTAACCAAGCTCCGTTATTTTCTGTACGAATATCCTGTTGTAGACCGAGGACTTGATAATTAAGGGCACGGACGACTCGTCGTGTTGAAGAAGAATATGCCAGCCACTACAAAAGCCAGCAGAGACAAAGGGAAAACGCCAACTCAAACGAAACTCTCCGACTTCGGGAAACATCCAGGGCGAGGGCCTAGCAAAGGCGCTAGCCCCGGAGCCGAAGCTAGTAGCGTTAGCAGCGAAGATAGCCCTGAAATGGCTGGAACAACCGCCGAACCCCCCCGCGGACATGTCCGCAGTGAACTCACGCTCGTTGAGGAGGACATTCTGAAGGCAGTGGGTGAGCTCAGGTCTGAGTTTACGGCCAAACTGAACGGAATCCTGAAAGCGGCGGAGGAAACGGCAAAACAGCTAAGTGACTGCGCTAATAGAATTGGCCAAGCTGAGACGCGTATTTCCTCTGGAGGATGATTGTGGCACTATGAAAGGCAAAGTGGAGAAGTTGGAAGAAAGAAACCGGGTCTTGGAGGAAAAGATAGTCGATATGGAAACGAGGTCTCGTTCTAACAACGTGCGCCTCGTGAATCTGCCCGAAGGAGCCGAGAGTCCTGACATTTGCGCGTTTCTCGAGGGCTGGCTTCCAGACGCATTGGACATCCATCTGCGGGTGCCCTTGGTGCTGGAGCGAGCACACCGCATTGGACCAAAGAGAGGCACGGGAGACCCTCCAAGACCCCTGGTAATAACGTTCCAAAACTACAGACAGAAGACCGCTGTGATGGACGCTGCAAGAAAGAAGGACGTTTTGTACAAGAATGTTCGTGTACGGCTTTACCAGGACTTTGCTGCAGAGATACATAAACGGAGGAAGCAGTACGACTCTGTGCGTAAACTGTGGGAGCTGGGACTGAGGCATGGGATTAGATCTCCTGCTACGATGCTGGTAACGTACAGAAACGAAACCCTCACGTTTAATAAGCCAGCAGAAGTGGAGGAGTTCATACGCAGGGTCAAAGAAGAGAAATCTGCTCAATAGGTTAGAAAATGTGTGTTCCTTTTGATGTCTCATAAATGGTGAGTTTATATTCTTGTATATATTTGTTTAGGTTGGTAAGCAGGCTGGTGATACTTTGTACACTATTTTGTTTTCCTCACCAGGATGAGGCTGTGGAAACGCCTGTGATGTTTATTGTAGAGATCTCCTGTGTCTCTTATGTTTGAGTTCGTTATCTTTAAATATGTGCACAATAATTTATACAACAGGTGCTTAATATTTTGTTCGGGGCAGGGTAAGCGGTCGTAACAATCAAGGGGATTGATCTCGGATCTGTCCCTAAAGGTTCGGGGAAGTGGACATAATCGGGGGATTCCACTCGGAGTGGTTTGTTGAGTTTTGTTTTTGTTGTTCAGCACGCTCAAAGTGCTCTCGTTTTATGGTTAACCTTGTTCAGACAGACAGCCAGCAAAATGACCATTATGTTTTTTGAATGTCACAAAGTGTAAAACTTAAGTTTATGTCCTGGAATTGTAGAGGTTTACAGAAAATTAAAAAGATTAAACAAGTCATGAATAAACTAAGAGATTCAAACGCAAAAATTATATTCCTACAGGAGATACATACCCTTAAAGAAGACCAGATTAAAATAAGTAGAAGATGGCGGGGGGCTGTTTATGCAGCATCATTTAACTCGCAGGCAAGAGGAGTTATGACCCTTGTTCATAGCTCGGTTCCTTTTTAAGTGCATAACACAATTGAAGATAAATTTGGAAGGTATTTAATTATCCAAGGCTCACTGCTTGCAAATAATCTGAATTTAGTGAATGTTTATGGTCCGAATGTGGACAATCCCAATTTTTTTACTGACCTCTTCCTGACTCTTTCTTCCCTCCCAGGGGCATTTATAATTGCAGGGGACTGGAACTGCACATTAGATCCAGCTAAGGACCGTTCTACAGGTGTGGACCAAACTCACAATAAACGTAGGACAACTAAGAGCTGAACTTAACTGACGTCTGGAGGCACTTTAAACCTGATGAGATTGCCTATTCTTGTTATTCTGGAGCTTATAAATCTTTTTCCCGAATTGACTACTTTCTAATCTCGGCTACTTTGATCTCTAAAATAGATAACTGTTATTATGATAGTATACTGATGTCCAATCACGGAACATGTGGCTTTATATATATAGACAAGGCCTTTGTTAGAGACCCACCTAGATGGAGTTTGAATCAAAAGTGGTTGCTAGATAATAATTTTGTTAAATATATTGGAGATATAGTAGATAACTATTTTAAAGAGAACACAACAGAAACAACTGCTGCAGTTAGATGGGACGCTTTCAAGGCTGTTTTGAGAGGACATATAATAAGTTATATCTCATCTAAAACTAGAGATTTTCATAAAAAAAGATTACTATTAGAATCACAAATAAAAACACTTCAGAATCAGGTAATTGATCACTATACAATTAAGGCAGAAAAGGAATTGCTAACTGTAAAAGCAGACCATAATAAAATGTCAGCAGACAGGGCAGCTGCTGATCTTATTAGGCTTAATCAAACTTTTTATGAACAGGGTGAGAAAACTGGTAAATTACTGGCATGGCAAATCAAACAGTTGGAAACAAGGAAAGCAATAACTTCAATTAAAAAAAGTAATGGAGATACGGTAACGGATCCTGCTGAGATAAACAAAGAATTTAGGGAATTCTATGAAAGGTTGTATGATTCTGAAACGCAAAACAACCCGGATGGTAACAATTCATTTTTAGATAGTTTGGAAATCCCACAAATCCCAAAGGATTTTGTGGAAATATTAGAAGCAGACTTGAAAGAGAGGGAAATTAGCAAGGCTATTGGTGATATGAGGGCAGGCAAGACATCGGGCCCTGACGGACTTCCAATAGATCTTTACAAAAAATTTAAATCTAACTTGCTGAAACCGCTTTTGGAAATGTCTTTAGAAGCATTCCAGTGCGGAAGCTTATCAACATCTCTGACGGCGGCATTGATTACGTTATTGCCAAAACCTGGAAGACCGAGTAATTCTTGTGGAAATATGAGACCAATTAGCCTATTAAACGCTGATCTAAAAATTGTATGTAAAATTTTAGCACGTCGTCTTCAAGAAACGTTACCACATGTAATTCACAGGGATCAAAATGGATTCATCCTCGGGCGACAGGGGTTTCATAACGTCAGGCGGGTCCTTAATATTATTCATGGTTTAGAGCAGACATGGGCAAACCACGGCCCGTTATGCTTTTCAATACGGCCCGCCTGTTTGACCAGCAGATGGCGCACTGACCATCGATGGCTTGTAGCGTATTGCTCTGCTTTTAGTTTCGTTTCCCCCATTGCTGGTGTCCCTCCCCTGTCACAAGACCCTGAAACCGCACCGCAGGAGCTGCAGCTGGAACTGATCGATCTTCAGTCCGACTCCGCCTCAAAGGATAAGTCCAAGTCTCTTAACCTGAATGACTTTTATGCCTCACTGAACGAAGCCACGTTTCCAAACGTCCGGAGGGCGGAACAGAAGATGCTGCTGTTTGGCTCGACCTCCGTGTGTGAGCAGACGTCCAGCGTCATGATCAATAAATCCCGTTCTTTTAATGAAGTGCGCATTTATGCACAGCAGTGGAACAACAATGAGTGCAGCAGAAATGATTGAGATTTAGTATTTCGTGTTTTGATATGTTTTGAATGTTGAAAGTGATCATCTTTTTTCAATAAATGTTGATTTATTTAACTTTACGCCTTCAAGTGAAATTTATTAAAAACAGATGCAATCACCAGGTTTGACAGATCACAGTGTCTGTGCTATTTTAATCTATTTACATTTCTCCTCACACTGTTGTTCTATTTTAATCTATTTACATTTCTCCTCACACTGTTGTTCTATTTTAATCTATTTACATTTCTCCTCACACTGTTGTTCTATTTTAATCTATTTACATTTCTCCTCACACTGTTGTGTTATTTTAATCTATTTACATTTCTCCTCACACTGTGCTATTTTAATCTATTTACATTTCTCCTCACACTGTGCTATTTTAATCTATTTACATTTCTCCTCACACTGTTCTATTTTAATCTATTTACATTTCTCCTCACACTGTTGTTCTATTTTAATCTATTTACATTTCTCCTCACACTGTTGTTCTATTTTAATCTATTTACATTTCTCCTCACACTGTTGTGTTATTTTAATCTATTTACATTTCTCCTCACACTGTTGTTCTATTTTAATCTATTTACATTTCTCCTCACACTGTTGTGTTATTTTAATCTATTTACATTTCTCCTCACACTGTTGTTCTATTTTAATCTATTTACATTTCTCCTCACACTGTTGTTCTATTTTAATCTATTTACATTTCTCCTCACACTGTTGTTCTATTTTAATCTATTTACATTTCTCCTCACACTGTTCTATTTTAATCTATTTACATTTCTCCTCACACTGTTGTTCTATTTTAATCTATTTACATTTCTCCTCACACTGTTCTATTTTAATCTATTTACATTTCTCCTCACACTGTTCTATTTTAATCTATTTACATTTCTCCTCACACTGTTGTTCTATTTTAATCTATTTACATTTCTCCTCACACTGTTGTTCTATTTTAATCTATTTACATTTCTCCTCACACTGTTGTTCTATTTTAATCTATTTACATTTCTCCTCACACTGTTGTTCTATTTTAATCTATTTACATTTCTCCTCACACTGTTGTTCTATTTTAATCTATTTACATTTCTCCTCACACTGTTGTTCTATTTTAATCTATTTACATTCCTCCTCACACTGTTGTTCTATTTTAATCTATTTACATTTCTCCTCACACTGTTGTTCTATTTTAATCTATTTACATTTCTCCTCACACTGTTGTGTTATTTTAATCTATTTACATTTCTCCTCACACTGTTCTATTTTAATCTATTTACATTTCTCCTCACACTGTTGTTCTATTTTAATCTATTTACATTTCTCCTCACACTGTTGTTCTATTTTAATCTATTTACATTTCTCCTCACACTGTGCTATTTTAATCTATTTACATTTCTCCTCACACTGTTGTTCTATTTTAATCTATTTACATTTCTCCTCACACTGTTGTTCTATTTTAATCTATTTACATTTCTCCTCACACTGTTGTTCTATTTTAATCTATTTACATTTCTCCTCACACTGTTGTTCTATTTTAATCTATTTACATTTCTCCTCACACTGTTGTTCTATTTTAATCTATTTACATTCCTCCTCACACTGTTGTTCTATTTTAATCTATTTACATTCCTCCTCACACTGTTGTTCTATTTTAATCTATTTACATTTCTCCTCACACTGTTGTGTTATTTTAATCTATTTACATTTCTCCTCACACTGTTGTTCTATTTTAATCTATTTACATTTCTCCTCACACTGTTGTTCTATTTTAATCTATTTACATTTCTCCTCACACTGTTGTTCTATTTTAATCTATTTACATTTCTCCTCACACTGTTGTTCTATTTTAATCTATTTACATTTCTCCTCACACTGTTGTTCTATTTTAATCTATTTACATTTCTCCTCACACTGTTGTGTTATTTTAATCTATTTACATTTCTCCTCACACTGTTGTTCTATTTTAATCTATTTACATTTCTCCTCACACTGTTGTGTTATTTTAATCTATTTACATTTCTCCTCACACTGTTGTTCTATTTTAATCTATTTACATTTCTCCTCACACTGTTGTGCCAAAATATGTGTAAATGCTGCATCTTGCATATTCATTGAGACAAACGTACTACCTGGATAAAGGCTATTTTGCACATTTGAAAGACGCAGTTCTTCGTACACACTGTTGGTAAATCGGGTTGTACATTTATCTGTGTGTTTACTGTGCTATGAGGTTTGCACACGACACGCAGCGCTTTAGCATATCTGGGCCAAACACTCATCCAAATGCTCCTGGCCCGGCCCCTCTGTCAAAATGTCAAACCCAATGTGGCCCGCACGTCAAAAGGTTTGCCCACCCCTGAACTAACCTGAGGGGGGCTATCATTGTTTAGAGAGCGTCCAATAAAAGTGATAGGATCAGTTGTGTGCGATAACACGGTCAATGTTTACTAATCCTACCAGGGGTTAGAGCAGTTCATCACTAGTTGCAGGCACCGCTCATAATACATATTAAACTACTAACATTTAGAGATTTATGACTAGCTGGTAAAGTTAATGTTCTTTTACAGAACGCTGCATGTTTAATCTGGGTGTTCTAGACGGAGACTTCTTAGGATTTAGAACAAATAACAATGAAATTATAGGATATTAATGTGTTTGAATGCTTTTGATTTGATTGGGATATGGTTTAACTTTAGTGAAGGGAAGTTATGGGGAATTTGTTAAGTAGATACAGTTGTGGGAATGTTGATGACAGGTGGAGGCTGTTGTGTACGATGTATACGGCAGCTATGATCAGGTGTATCGATCGAGCGGTGGGGGATGCTGCCATACCCCCGCCGACCTGATGATGGAGCAGGAGGCCCGGCTGGAACGGGACTCCAAGGACGGAGGAGCCGGAGGGAACCTGAGGGAATGCCTGAGATGTGGCGTTCATGTTCCCACCGGTTCTGAGGATGACGAAGAAGAACATCATCTATAGTCGGGTTTGCATGCTACACGACACACCGTTGCTAAGGCTAACACATGGTGACTGTTCGCTTCACAGGGAGAGGTAATGATAATTGTGTTTAGTTTTCTTGTGGGGATCTTTGGATCTCTGTCTTGTGGGAATTTTAGTGTCCCTCACGGACATCGTAGGTGAGGCTAGCTCACGTGTCTGGATTTTTCCACCTCGTACATGATTTGTGTACGAAGGACTTTCAACGGAAACAAGACCGCAAGGGCTTTTTAGAAATGCTCCTCTTAGACAGGATGTTTGACTGTATTTGTACTGTAATACATGCTACTGTGTAACTACTTGTACTCTAACATTCTATCTAATAAATATATTCATTCATTCATTCATTCCACATGTAGAACTGCACCAACATCTGGGTTGGCAGCTTGAGTTTCCTCAGCTGCCGCAGGAAGTACATCCTCTGCTGAGCCTTCTTGGTGAGGGAGCTGATGGTCGGCTCCCACTTGAGGTCCCGGGTGATGGTGGTGCCCAGGAAGCGGAAAGAGTCCACGATGGAGATGGGGGTAGGGGAGTCTGTGAGGGAGAGGGGGGGCGGTGGGGCTGTGACTTTCCTGAAGTCGATAATCATCTCCACTGTTTTCTGGCTGTTCAGCTCCAGGTTGTTGCTGCTACACCAGGACACCAGCCGGTCCACCTCCCTCCTGTAGGCCGACTCATCACCGTCCGAGATGAGCCCAATGAGGGTGGTGTCGTCCGCAAACTTAATCAGTTTAACGGACTGATGGGCAGCAGTTGGTGTACAGGGACTTGTATTAAATATCTGACACCAACTCAGCACTCGTTACAGGCTAACGCCAACTCAGCACTCGTTACACTCTTTTCCCTCAATGAACTGTTTCAATCGGCCGTTTTAGCAGCATCAATCGGTAGCAGGTGAAATTTGTATTCACAAGTATATTTCGATGCTCCTTCTGGGTAACTGACTCAAATGACTCGATTCACTTTAGTGAGTGACTCATTTAAACTCGATTCAGTAAAAAGAATCCAATTTACCATCACTCGTCTCCCCGCGGTGACATCACAACGGGGGAAGTTTCAGATTACAGAGCTACGCAGGATTGGCTGGATGCTTTAATCGAGCAGTTTTGGGTTGGTAATGACCCGGAAGCACCAAATGTTAGTGTAGAAACATGGGAAAATTATTTTTTAATAATATGTCCCCTTTAAACTAAAATAGTAGTAATCTGGAATTAAGGTGGAGCCAAACAAAGTCCACCCTGCCACCGTGCACACAGCTGGCCACGCCCACCCCTAATGACAGGATGACGGCCTACTTTTAAAGTGGCAGCCCAGGCTCAGGGCGGAACCGTGGCAGCGTGCTTCCGCTCTGTGATTTTCACAATAAAATGCAACACAAGCTCTACTAACAGACGGCGACCGGCTGGTGCCGCAAAGAAAACGGAACATAAGATCCAGACAAAGTGAACAAGTTACTCACAACAACAAACACGACACACGACCTGGGAACACGAACAGCTGCCGTCAGCACGGGCGAGGATCAGAGACGGGGCGTGGCACAGGGACGTTCTGCACCCCGGGACCAAAAACACACAACAGTCCGACCCCACGGGGGGCAGCGGGGGGGCAGAGAGGATGCTCTCTCCACAAAGGCCAACAGTCCGACCCCACGGGGGGCAGAGAGGATGCTCGCCCTACAAAGGTGAATTCTTTCCGTTGGTCCTGAAATGTACGATACTCGTCATCTTTTTTCCGTTTCGCCATCTTCTTCGTCGAAGGGTTATCTTTGAACTTTGACCAATCAGACTGATTCGAAAGGGGGCGTTTACCTGTTTTACCCAGCAACAGCCGACGCAGGCCAGTATCACCCAATTAAAATAATGGACGATTGCTCCTGCAGCCCTGACAGGACACGAGCAGCGAAAGATCGATGGACGGACTAAAACAAGTGAGAATGTTTTGTTTTATCTGTCGTGTTATACGACGCAAGGATTCATGCGACACATTGTAGAGCAACTGTAATACGTTTATTTCCGTCCTCGTACTTCACGAACGACATCTCAACTTCCGTTCCGGCACATCCGGTTAACCTTTCACAATAAAACGACAGTAACTCAAGCAGGTTACACCACATTATCGGTATTCCTTTTGAACATATTGGTGATTACTCACTGCTAGATTTCCTTCTATGTTGACCTCGGAAAATGCTCATGTTTTGTATAAGATCTTTTCAGTGAGCTTGTACTGGTGAGTTTTGTTAATAAAGTAAAAAAAACCTTTTTTTTTTTTATATTGGTGCGCGAGCCATATGTGATCATCAAAAGAGCCATAGGTTCCCGACCCCTGAGCTAGAGGCAGGGTACACCCTAAATGCGCCAGCGCATCGCGGAGGCCACACACTACAGACAACTTAGAGTAATCAATTGACCGCAATGGCATTGTAAGAGCCAATGTGTGTGCGTCCACGCCGTGGTGATTGGGGCGTGGCACAGCCGGTGTGGAGGGTTTGTTTGTGTGCGCTCACCTGTGCGGTGTCAGCGTGTGTGGCCTTGTTATGCTGGTGGGGTGAGCGTGGGAAGAAACTTTTTGTTGACCGCATAACCGTAAACGCAGGACCGCAGGATAAGCAGGGTACCAGCCAGATGAACCATCGAAGGATTGCACGGGCGCACGGAGGTACCGTATTTTCCGGATTATAAGTCGCGGTTTTTTTCATAGTTTGGTCGGGGGTGCGACTTATAAATCGGAGCAACTTATATATGCTTTTTTTTACAAAATCTGTGAGCGCAGAGACAGTAGCCTACACATTTCTATAACAGGTGTTACAGGGAACTCTGTGACCCGTCAGAATCTGTCGCGGTTTCTGGAGGTTCATAGTTATCTGTCACACCTGTTATCTAAAAACACAAATTAGAAGGGCTGAATGAAAATGTCGCCGAAAAGAAAGTCATATTCCGCGGCTTACAAGCTTCAGATAGTGAAATATGGAGCCGAAAACGGCAATCGAGCAGCAGAAAGAAAGTTTGGAGTGAGCGAAAAACTTGTAAGGGACTGGCGAAAAGCGGAGGTTACGCTTACTGAAATGAAGAAAACAAAGAAAGCTAATTGCGGGCGACAAGCTAGGTGGCCGCAGTTGGAGGAACGAGTTCACGCATGGGTGCTTGAACAACGTGCTGCTGGGAGAGGTTTGTCAACGGTGCAGTTGCGTCTCCACGCCCAGGTGGTTGCCAAGGAGGTGAATATAAACGGCTTTGCGGGAGGACCTTCTTGGTGTTACCGCTTCATGCAGCGCAAACGCCTCTCTATCAGAGCAAGGACGACACTGTCCCAAAAACTGCCAGCGGACTTCCAAGCCAAGGTTGACAGTTTCCGCGCGTTCATTGAAAAGCATGTAAGTGATCACAACGTGACACCGGATCATATTATTAACATGGACGAGGTCCCCCTCACTTTTGACATCCCCATGGGCCGAAGTGTTGCAGAGAAAGGGCAAAAAAGTGTGAATATCGTTACAACTGGTCATGAGAGATCACACTTCACAGTGGTGCTGGCATGTTGTGGAGACGGATCAAAACTGCCACCGATGGTCATTTTCAAACGAAAAACCATGCCAAAAATCCAATCCTCCTCAGTTGAAGTCGCCGTGAAGGAGAAAGGGTGGATTGATCAAGAAATGATGAACTTGTGGCTTACAAAGTGCTACAATAAGCGACCGGATGGCTTCTTTAGAGCACGCAAAGCTCTGCTTGTGATGGATAGCATGAGAGCGCACATCACACCACAGTTAAAAAATAAATTAAAAGTTCTCAACTCCATACCTGCCATCATCCCTGGAGGCTTAACCAAAATACTCCAGCCACTTGATATCTCCGTGAATAGGAGCTTTAAGTCAGTTTTGCGTAACCTGTGGGAGCAGTGGATGACGGATGGAGAGCACAGCTTCACGGCAACCGGGAGAATGCGCCATGCAACTTTCCTGGAAGTCATTGAATGGATCGACAAAGCATGGGCTTCAGTGACAACCGAAACCGTCCTGTCGGGATTCAGAAAGGCTGGAATAATTGGAACTGCAACTGACGACGAGTCTGATGTAAGCGACGTAGAAGAGGAAGCGGCGTCTTGTCTACCTGCCGAGTTGGGGGAGTTGTTCAAAAGTGACACCGAGGATGAAGATTTCCTTGGATTTCGTGATTCGGAGTAAAACCTGATATTTTGGTAAACGTGTTAGCATGTTCTTTGTGCTATATGTTGTTTGGTGTTGGATTTTATCAAATAAATTTTCCCCAAAAATGCGACTTATCCTCCAGTGCGACCTATATATGTTTTTTTCTTCTTAATTATGCATTTTTTGGCTGGTGCGACCTACAATCCGGAGCGACGTATAATCCAAAAAATACGGTATTTAAGGACAATCGATACAACAGCAAACAAGTAAGCCCTCCAGCTGTTCCTTCTGCAATCCGGAGCAAATAAATCTGTCAAGGCCCGTGCAACGCACCGCGTGCGCTTCAGTGTTTTAACCCCCTCGACTTATCCCACCGTGGCGTTCGGATCAATTTTGATTTATACGCCACAATAGGCATGTTATTGGATGCATTCTCTGGAAAAAAAGCCTTGCGGACACGGAGACAACATGCAAACGCCGCACAGATGGGATCCGAACCCGGTACCGTCTTGCTGTGAGGCGACAGCGCTAACCACTACACCACTAAGTTAATAATCACAATAAAGAGAGTTGAGTGAGGAGAAACGTGCGACAATGGAACACTTCTAAATATTTTGTGCATTCATCAAAAATTGTCTTCAATTGTTCAATTTAAGTTGTTTCATATTTCCAAGTATTGTTATTGTTCCTGTCTACTCCAGGTCTTATAATTGGAATATTTAATGATTATGAAGCCTAATAATAAAGTGCTTTTTGTTGCAAAGTAATTGAGAAACAGTGACAAACACAATGGACCCTTCTCACCCTCAATGGGCTCTATAGCAGGAAGGGGAGGGACCTCTCACCCTCAATGGGCTCTATAGCAGGAAGGGGAGGGACCTCTCACCCTCAATGAGCTCTATAGCAGGAAGGGGAGGGACCTCTCACCCTCAATGAGCTCTATAGCAGGAAGGGGAGGGACCTCTCACCCTCAATGAGCTCTATAGCAGGAAGGCGAGGGACCTCTATCACGCTTATGAAAATAGACTTTCACAGCAGAAACAACAGAAATGAAAGTACGACCAAAGTAGTAGTATTAGTAGTATTTCAGATGACCTGTGGAGTACATTAAACATCAGAAGAAGCAGGCAGTGTGTGTTGTTGGGAGCACAATGTGCAGATGCTCCAACCTGAACTCTTCATCACTCTTGGGTTTCCATGCTCTCATCCTCTCCATCCCCTCCCTCCTCTAGAGCCTCGTCATCTTCTTCCTTTCTCTCTGGTGGCTTTTCATAGGCCTTCTCTGATGGAGTGACGATCACACCATCCCATGTAGACATCTCTGTTGCCAGGTCTGGAACAACACAGTTGATCATTTATGAAGTTTGAGGGGAGTGTACAACATTTGTCAAACCCAGAATGCCTAAGGAAAAGGCATCAGCACAAAAATGGTAGAAGGACCACACAGCACTATACATTCTTCTCTCTCTCTCTCTCTCTCTCTCTCTCAATATCACTGTTAATCAGCCCTCTGGAATCATACAGATGTTACGCTAGGTGTGTACTGCAAAGTCATTTTTGAATGAGAAGTACAGTGTCTGCATTGGAAAGTATCAGAATTGTACTTGCAGCACCTGAAATGAAACAATCCAGGAGTAAGCGCTGTCCAGTTCACAGAACAGACAGTGTTAGCGACACATTAGCTTGAGAAATGAATGTTTCCCACTTGAGATTTAATGTACTAAAAAATGCAAGATATTAATGGCAATGTTTACGGCTGGTTAATTTAAATGTGTGTGGTGGCATCCTGGCAGTTACGGCGTCCCGAGATTGGACAAGTTAGTGTCTGTTTTCTGCAGTAGGAAACCACAAGCTACTCACACATAGTTACGTTCCTTTTACGTTGTATTTATACCTTGTGATTGTAAAGGTAATATTTGTACCGTAATTCCCGGTGTACAAGCCGCTACTTTTTTCCAATATTTTGAACCTTGCGGTTTATGCAACAACGCGGCAAATTTACGTATATTTTCCAACTTTCGTTACGAGCCGTGTTTCGTTAAAGCCTATTTATTTTCGTTACAAAATTAACGCCCGCCCGCCCGGAGGGAAAGCCCCGCTTGCGCGTAGCTGGGGAGATCCGCGAGAAGGGCCCGGCGCGCGTCCAGAGTCGCCGCCGCCGGACCGCCGTACCCGGTCCCCGCCGCCTGCCCGCCATCCGCTACGCGGCGTCGGACGCGCCGCCCCCTCGACCTCCCGGGCGTCCCCACCCCTGCCGCACCACGCTCCCGCGGACGGAGGATGAGGGGCACGGGGGCAAGGGGGACGGGGACACCCTGCCAGGCGGGCGCGCGCGCCGCGCAGCCTCCGACGGGCGGAGAGGGGAGGGCGACGGGGCGACTGCTCCCCCAGCCGCGGCTCGAGCCCAGCCCCGCTTCGCACCCCAGCCCGACCGACCCAGCCCCTAGAGCCAATCCTTATCCCGAAGTTACGGATCTGATTTGCCGACTTCCCTTGATCTAACATGCCAGAGGCTGTTCACCTTGGAGACCTGCTGCGGATATCGTTACGAGCCGTGTTCCGTTAAATATCATTTGTTTCAATGTACCGGTAGACACCTGCAGTTTACGAATATGTGCGGCTTATTTTTGTACAAAATAAATATTTTTTTAAAATTCAGTGGGTGCGGCTTTTTCACAGGTGCGCATAATAGTTCAGCAATTACGGTAATACAAATTCTCTCTCTCTCTCTCTCTCTCTCAACCCAGCCGGTCAGACAGATGTCCGTCCACCATGAGCCTAGGTTCTGTCCAAGGTTTCTGCCTGTTAAAGGGAAGTTGTCCTTGCCTCTGCCTCCAAAGTTCTTGCTCCTGTGGGTCAAGTTGGGTTCTGTGTTTCCCTGCTAATCCTGTAAAGCCTTGAGACGACTTCCTGTTCTGATCTGGCGCTAAGTAACTAAAATGTAATTGAATTTTATATTCACTATAAATCATCTCACTACCAGAACAACCATCCGTCCCCCATTAGTGGATGCTTTTCTTCCCTGATAATACAGGCATTTAATCATGACTCATTGGGCTCAATGGCATGACATCACTTCCTCATGGGCTGGCCTCCACAGAGTCCAGACCTGATCCCCACTGAGGATCTTAAAGATGTGCTACAACAGACTGTGCTGTGGCTTGACTCGCCCATCATCAATATTAGATCTTGCCAAAAGTCAAAAGTGAATGAAACTCTGAAATCAATGTTGCAGCTTTGCATAAGCGTATCAAAAGGATGGAATGGTAAGTTCATGTTTTAAGCAGAGCCTAAAGTGCTTCGGTCATCTTACAGCTGGCATCTCCTTCAAGGCCGAGGATCTTCCTGTAACCTCCGTGAGAGAGGACTCTCACCAGCGTCTGGGCCGTGAAGCACGCCATGTCCTGCACAGAAAAAGCAAACGTCATCACATCAGCACCCAAGGTCGGCAGTAGAACCGCAGCAAAGGGACAGAACCAGACCAACCTGCTGCTCCAGAGTCATGACTGTGTGTACTCGGAAGTTTCCACTCTCACAGGGGTCAGTGATGCCCACAGAGCCGGGCAGAAACAGACCAGCGGCCAGCATCTGCAGGCAGCGTCTTAATAACACAGAGACAAAAGATGTCCCTTTGTTCCCCACAATCCTAAGAAGTTTTTTTGCCATTGTCAGTGAGGACACACGGACTAGAGACATTCATCGGTACAGCCGCGCCGGGGCAGCCGTAAAGAAGCAGGCAGTAGAAAAACACACGGGAATGACAAACACGGGACATGCAGAGATTCTGTCAACCAGGCCAATCCTGAGAAATAGCCATTGGGGGGGGAGCAGGCCAGAGATGGGGTGCGTGTAGAGTCGATGAGCCGTCCTGGGTGAACTCACCTGTAGGCCACATTCAGGGTCAGGGGCTGCCTGGAGGGGTTATTCATCACTGCAGAGTGGCCCTGGAAGACAATGGACCCAGGTCATCGTTGGTGGTTTCCTTCAACCAATACACAACCAATCAAATACAAATACACCCACAATCCTCATTTCTTGTGTCCCTTGCTTTCTGACTGGCTCGTCAAAATAGAGTCGGGGGGGGGGGCAGTTGCTGAAATGGGACCGCACTCTTCTCGTCATCCGCAGATAATTACGTTAACTGCATCGTAACGACAACAGACTGTGTCTCCCTCGCACAGTCGGGCAGCTGGAAGCCTGATCAAAAGTCCGGTTTGCTCAGGCTTCCCTCGACAAGAAAAGAACGACCAGCGGAACCTCGGCTCTCCAACGAGAAGTCGAGTGGAGCCGAGGCAAACCGAAGCCACGTGAACATAGTCTATCCGAGTAGGTTCACCCAGAAGGACAGTTACCCAGTCATCTTATGGGGGGGGGGGGGGGACTCCCTTTCAAAGGAATCACGCTCCCCCTCCCTCCTGACACTGCGGCCAAAAGGGATGTAAATGATACAGAATTGTGTTAAATTAACTTTTATTACGCTTTTTTTGTACCATTTACACCTTTATAGCAGGAAGGAATTACAGTTACGAGCACCTTTAGTACACAATAAACACACACATATGATGATGACAACGTGCGGGGATTTAATTCAAGATAAGAATCCAGGCCAGCCCTGGGACCATGTTGGGTGGGGGAGGGGGAGCAGACAGTCCAGAGGATGAAACCGGAACAGGACAGATGAGCCATTGAGGGAGGGGTGTGTGCGTGTGTGTGTGCTTCAGTCCTTGTCAATGTGTGTAAAGTCTATGAGAGCCACAGAACACTACGACCTTGTCCTCGGGATAGACGTTCTGGTTAAAGAGACCGGTAAGCCCTGCTACGCGGGGCCCTCTTCGGTGGGGGTGATCCAATTAGGCAGTTGGACCAGTAAATCCACATTTCGGGCGCCAAGGAGAGAACTCAGTCCCACTAAGTCTTTGCCAAGTCCGGCAATCTGACAAGATGAGTTCTTACCAGGACCGGGACAGTCCCTCGGTCCGGGCCAACACCCGGTACCCCAAAGCCCCTAAAAGCACTTTTAGATCCACGGCCAATTTATCAAGAACTGTGAAGGCCGCCGGGCAACTCCCAGCCCAATTTGCAGATGCCCCAATAAGCCAAAGAGCCAAATCCATGTCCTCCACAGATTGGATCAGGAGACAGACAACCCCCCAAAGACCGGAAGAAGAATGATGCGATTCATCTACTTTACATTTATTATGGGAAATAGTATTACGGAACAAATTATGTTGGAGAACCGAGGTTCCACTATTATATTCTGTAGGGTTTTACCAAACCCTCTTCCGGTTCTTGTTCTCCGTTGTGGGTGCGTAATCAATGAGGAGAATGTGGGTTAAGATTAAGACATTTACCGTATTTTCCGGATTATAAGTCGCGGTTTTTTTCATAGTTTGGTCGGGGGTGCGACTTATAAATCGGAGCGACTTATATATGCTTTTTTTTACAAAATCTGTGAGCGCAGAGACAGTAGCCTACACATTTCTATAACAGGTGTTACAGGGAACTCTGTGACCCGTCAGAATCTGTCGCGGTTTCTGGAGGTTCAGAGTTATCTGTCACACCTGTTATCTAAAAACACAAATTAGAAGGGCTGATTGAAAATGGCGCCGAAAAGAAAGTCATATTCCGCGGCTTACAAGCTTCAGATAGTGAAATATGGAGCCGAAAACGGCAATCGAGCAGCAGAAAGAAAGTTTGGAGTGAGCGAAAAACTTGTAAGGGACTGGCGAAAAGCGGAGGTTACGCTTACTGAAATGAAGAAAACAAAGAAAGCTAATCGCGGGCGACAAGCTAGGTGGCCGCAGTTGGAGGAACGAGTTCACGCATGGGTGCTTGAACAACGTGCTGCTGGGAGAGGTTTGTCAACGGTGCAGTTGCGTCTCCACGCCCAGGTGGTTGCCAGGGCGGTGAATATAAACGGCTTTGCGGGAGGACCTTCTTGGTGTTACCGCTTCATGCAACGCAAACGCCTCTCTATCAGAGCAAGGACGACACTGTCCCAAAAACTGCCAGCGGACTTCCAAGCCAAGGTTGACAGTTTCCGCGCGTTCATTGAAAAGCATGTAAGTGATCACAACGTGACACCGGATCATATTATTAACATGGACGAGGTCCCCCTCACTTTTGACATCCCCATGGGCCGAAGTGTTGCAGAGAAAGGGCAAAAAAGTGTGAATATCGTTACAACTGGTCATGAGAGATCACACTTCACAGTGGTGCTGGCATGTTGTGGAGACGGATCAAAACTGCCACCGATGGTCATTTTCAAACGAAAAACCATGCCAAAAATCCAATCCTCCTCAGTTGAAGTCGCCGTGAACGAGAAAGGGTGGATTGATCAAGAAATTATGAACTTGTGGCTCACAAAGTTCTACAATAAGCGACCGGATGGCTTCTTTAGAGCACGCAAAGCTCTGCTTGTGATGGATAGCATGAGAGCGCACATCACACCACAGTTAAAAAATAAATTAAAAGTTTTCAACTCCATACCTGCCATCATCCCTGGAGGCTTAACCAAAATACTCCAGCCACTTGATATCTCCGTGAATAGGAGCTTTAAGTCAGTTTTGCGTAACCTGTGGGAGCAGTGGATGACGGATGGAGAGCACAGCTTCACGGCAACCGGGAGAATGCGCCATGCAACTTTCCTGGAAGTCATTGAATGGATCGACAAAGCATGGGCTTCAGTGACAACCGCAACCATCCTGTCGGGATTCAGAAAGGCTGGAATAATCGGAACTGCAACTGACGACGAGTCTGATGTAAGCGACGTAGAAGAGGAAGCGGCGTCTTGTCTACCTGCCGAGTTGGGGGAGTTGTTCAAAAGTGACACCGAGGATGAAGATTTCCTTGGATTTCGTGATTCGGAGTAAAACCTGATATTTTGGTAAACTTGTTAGCATGTTCTTTGTGCTATATGTTGTTTGGTGTTGGATTTTATCAAATAAATTTTCCCCAAAAATGCGACTTATCCTCCAGTGCGACCTATATATGTTTTTTTCTTCTTAATTATGCATTTTTTGGCTGGTGCGACCTACAATCCGGAGCGACGTATAATCCAAAAAATACGGTATTTAAGGACAATCGATACAACAGCAAACAAGTAAGCCCTCCAGCTGTTCCTTCTGCAATCCGGAGCGACGTATAATCCAAAAAATACGGTATTTAATTAACAGATCAGTACAAGTTAGTTCAGATATCAGCGCTGAGATTCCAACACAGCTCTCGTGCCCGCGCTTCGTTGGAATGAAGATGCTTCCTTCTTCGTCCTCACGTCATTCTGTCCCCTGAAGGCGGGACTTTGCCCCAGCCAATCTAAGCCCATGTTCATCTGTGTTGTGTGATGTCACTGTTCTGAGACGTTCAATGGAAATCAGTCGTATGATTTCCATGGAATTAAATGTTGTGCGTTCCTAGTGGTGTCGGCACGTAATTACGTTGTGGAATCCCATCTACTATGGAAATTCCCTACAATATACACAAGTCTTTTGCTACTGCCGTTATCAAGACGTGACAAATCTGACCAAACTTGTATTCCCCAGAACTACAGGGCTAGTGTGGGTTAGCAGCGCGCAACAATCTAATGATCTACTAATCAGCATCTACGTTACTACCCAGACATTCCTGTGAAGTATCATCTGAAACTGCAAACTCCAGGCTTGAGATGTAGATGCGTTCTGGTCGGGACTCTTACGAGCAGGTCCAGGATCCATGGAGTCAGCGGTTCAAAGCCAGGGAAGCGCAGTCTCAGGTCCTTCAGCAGGCGGATCAGCACTTTCACCCTGATGATTAGCAACATCAAATCAATGAGGTCTGCCGAGTGCATTGTGTGGCCAGAGTTCCCAACAGGAAGTAGATATGGCTCTTACGTTGACTGAGAGGCGTTCTCCTCAAACCAGCGGGCATGGCGGATGGCAGCAAGAGCACTCTGCAGGACCTTGATGTCCACTGAAATAGAAAGGAGCATCAAAGGAGACTCATTTAATCATTTAAAAACACATCAGTTCACTGCGAGGCTGGGTCACCGACCCCCCCAAAGATGAAGTAGGTCTGTGGAAACACTTAAGTGGATGCTTTTCTTCCCTGATGGTACAGGCATACTGAAAATAAACACAGAATAATACAAACATCCGACCGCTAAGATAGAAGTCAGACGCTAATTAGCCGATTAGTAAATTAAACGCAAGCTTTTAATCAACAGTTTTCACCACGGAGATTTGAGTTGACGTTATTTGGAAAGTGGGTAAACCAAAAATTCACAAATGCTTTCTGTGGCGTGGGAGGGTAACGCTAGCTGTAGTCGTTGGCTACAAATGCTATGATAGACAGGTGACATGTAGCCCCATCACGGAAACGCTAGTGTGCAACAGACGCACATATGAGGTCAGCCACATTAAACCTGACAGTGAATAAGCCCCAAGATCTAATAAAACGAGGAAGACAATCAGAGACTGCAGACCCCGCCTCCAAAAGACTATTGGATCTTGTGAGACAGTAAACAGGGCTTCCGGATCAGAGGGGCCAAACCTGCTCTAGCTTGCTGCTCCGGAACGGGAAAAGATACAACTACAACTGTAACATATATGAAACTAGAATGAACTATGAGTGTTCACACCACATTTGAAGCCTCTAGCTCCAGAATTGAGGTCAGGATGGACTCCTGAAAAATGCAGATTTTAGAATGAAAATTAGCTCTCAGATCCGGATTGTGATCCGGATCCGGCCGAAATTAGTCCTGGTCATAGACCTTTAAGGAGTACTTATGTGTGATTCTTTTTCAGATCCATACCGCCATGCGTTTTGAAGAAATTAAGAAAAATGTCAAAAAGTGCCCTATCTCACAATGTTAAAGAATCCTTTAAAAAGTTCTAGAATCTGGATCCAGATCCGGATCAACGCCATTCTCGGGGAGGACCGAGCCACGGACAGAACCTTGTTTTTTCAAGTCGATTGGGTTACTAGTTTTTGAGTTATGCGTGAGACAAACAAACAGACAAAAACACAGACAGACAAACGGACCCAATTGCAATACCCTCGCCTCCCCTTCGGCTAGGGTAAATAGATCTTATTCAAGATGGCGCCTCCTATGGTCGGCCAGGTGCTATCGTGTCCTCGTGTCCAGTGTTCTGTTGATTTATGCACGTTAATAGTGCGTCCGCGTGCACTCACACCTGTGAAGAACGATTGAGGGGTGTGTGTGTGTGGACAGTCAGAGAGACATGTCCTTGGATTTATTTTTATAGACAGATAGGACCTGGCGTCGTACCTAACTCTCCCAGAGGGGGGGACCCTCTCTCCTCCGGCAGGAGGTTCTGGTCCATCCGGACCTGAACCTCTTGCCACTACACACATGAACTGCGTGATTGTGTTCGTGTCTGGGGTTCACTCTTGATTTTTGTATTCCTGTTTTACGTTTATTGCGTGCCCTATAGCACATTTTATTTTTAGTTACTTTATGCTTCATGTTTTGCATGATTGCACAGAGGAACATTCCTCGTTTGTGAATCCTTTCACTGACAATGGAGAATAAACCGATTCTGATCTGCTGTATTTCTTTAGGGTCGTGTAAACTACACACTGACTCCCGACGCCACTTTAGAGTTTCCTCATTACTGCATAGCTTTAGCAGTTTCTCATTCACTTTCTGGTGGCCGTGTGGCCTTGCACAAAGTTTGATTCAATGCAGGCATTTCTCATTGTTCTTCGATTTAGGGAAGGGAATAGGGGTCAGCATCCTAAGACACAGGTGCCATGGCTGGCATGTGAGTGCATATAGGATGGTACGCGGAGAATATTAAGAGGCAAAACAAATCTTCTATCGTTAGCCTCGTAGCATTTTGAGACTAAACATGATAAAAACGTCAGAAAAGGAGGCCGTTTGAAGCTGCAGTTTTCCACCTACAGGCCAGGAATGCCACTAACCTGCTGCTTCTTCACGGCCGCAACACTGATTTATAGATGTGCACTTTTACATACAAGGGTCAACTGAGGCACGTAGTAAAGTGAACATGTTTACATACTGCAGAAAACCAAATAAACAGATCATTTACTCGTGATTTTGGCGTTGGCACTCTGGGCTTGCGTATATTGTAAAGCGGCTGTTGTGAAAACCCCTAGAATAAACCGTACACCACCTTCCAGTCGTCACGGTTACACTCGCGACTATGTTTCACTATTTTCAGAGAAAGGGCAAATCAATCACAGACCTGAAGCCGTTAGGCTGTATAAACGTATTTACGGGCGGTCGTCGGCTTAAACCCGTGCGCCTCGCCCGACTGTTGTTTTGTCCGTTTAGGATGTGTTTTACATACCGGAAAGCGAGCGACCAAACCGAGTGCGCGGCAGTTTCTGTGGCCTCACCCACGATGTCTCCCCAGAAGACATCGTCTCTTTCCACTCTGGTCTTTTACGTATCACGAGGCAGCATAATATACTTGTGGTAATTTAACATGGGCCGATTTAAGACCCAGTCGGTATAGGACAAAACCTTCAGAACCAATTGTTAGCAGGACGTTGGTGAAGGACATCAGCTACAGCGGCTGCTCTCGGGCTGTGTGATTCTGGAAACGGCTGAGCGTTTCCTCCGACTGTTGTGTGTGAGTGCGTGCATACGGTGCAGCTCGGCATCCAGCTTGCGCAGGTTGGGAGGAACAGTGGTGATGAGGATCTTGACTGTAGCGTCTGCTGAACTGATCTCAAAACCAGTCTCATTGGTCAGCATGGACAGCACTGAAACCAGCAGATTCTCACGTCAGCTGCCTGTCATATCCTCATTAATGATCAATAATCAGTTTGTGATTGGGGAAATGGTCCATCACCGTGTCCTGCGTACCTTCAGAGGGGTCCTGCGTACGAAGAGTCTCTACCACCTTGTTGCCCAGAGCAGCAACTGCTTCCACTGTAAAAGGAGAAACGAATGCCGTCACATCGAACATTCCAAAGATGAAATTACTCGATTGCTCTTTTTGTTGACTTGTCAGCCAGACTTTTGACTGATCACATTTCCCCGTGTGCCTGAGGCTTTACAGAAGAATCAAGAATCAAGAATCAAGAAACGTTTATTGTCATCCAGACACTCTCATGCCCGAACGGAAAACAGCACTCAGGTCCCAGCTTGAGGCACACAACAAACACACATTCATTCAACAGAAACACCAAAACTCACGTCTGTTGTTCACTTCTGGCTGGGTCTTATTATATCTTTCTTATTTTCCGTATTTTCTGGACTACAAGTCACGGTTCTTCATAGTTTGGCTGGTCCTGCGACTTATACTCAGGTGTGACTTGTATATATTAAAATATATAATTTCACATGTTCTTAAACGTTAATTCACAATGACAGACATGACCAAGGAGTAAACATTACCTACAGCCACGAGAGGGCGCTCTAGGCTTGTGACGACTACCGGTAGGCATGTGATACTCCTGTAACATCAACTTGTAGACAACTGAGAAAGAGTGAACACAAATGTTCCCAAAAAGAACGCCCTATTCTGCAGGTAGTAAAATAAGCAGCCGGAAACGTTAATAACAGCAGAATAAACGTTTGGAGTGAGTGAGCGAGGAACTGGTGAGGGACTGGTGAGGGACTGGTGAAGATCAGGGGTTATTCTCACTGCAGTGACGAGAACAAAGGCAGGCGAAAAGCAAGACGAGCAGAGCTGGAGGACGAGTCCACAGACGCTGCACGGACAGTAATGTTCAGTGAGTTTGGTAAACCTGTTCAGCCCCCCAGGTATGATCTTTACGCTATCGTGTAGCTGATTAACTGTTATTGTGTTACATTAACATACTGGACAGCTATCCCGCTTGTTGTGTATGCCTGGATTTAAAACGATTATCATAGGCAAAAAATGTCACGATAAGAATACTATCGCAACAGACAAAAACGGTACAATCATTCAAATTCATCTTTAACCACATTTATGTCGTTTGCTCTTTTGCCAGATGAATTATACTCAAAATACCTGTCAATGGGGTACTGAAGCAAGAGGAGTACAGTAACTGTACAACTGCATACACAAAGTGCAGTTACAGTTCATGGTATTAGCCCCTTTCGCAGACACTTTAGCTCTGTATTTTTTTGCTAAACCTCTCCGCTTCCACTTTCAGGAACCCAAAAACCTCCCACACCATCGGAATTGACTTTTTTCGGGTTAGGATAGAGACTCTCGCTGTCGTCGTCAGCCAACGCCGATACGTCTACAATCAGTCGTAAGGCTCGTTACCTGGGAGCCACGCCAGATAGGTGACGTTAGGCAATACAGACGACATCACTTCCTACTCACATGTAGGCAGGATCTTGAGAATCACAACAAGGTCAGCAACGTTGTGTCCCGTTGTCATGGTGCCTTTCTTGTAAGAGCCCACCTGACGCACTTCTTCAATTTGCTATGAACAGACAATGATACATTATTAACATGTAACGAACTAATGTTATTACAGTGAGAAATGCAGTCGACATGTTAAACATTGCTCAAATAATGTTGTGATATTCCCTCTGCTCACTGGAAGTCAGACATGGTCTGGGCACCGCCCCCCCCCCCCAACCACTGGGCCATGGCATTTGTTACCGGGGCGCACAGAAATAATACTTATTTATATAATTTCTGTTGTATTGATTATTATAGTCCGATAGATGGCTTACTGTGAAAAACAACCAGACTCTCAGACCTAAGGGAGTTAATGCAGATCCCAGACTACAGATGCTGCAGGACAGCGTCCCTCATTTCTGTCTCAGACAGATGCTGCAGGACAGCGTCCCTCATTTCTGTCTCAGACAGATGCTGCAGGACAGCGTCCCTCATTTCTGTCTCAGACAGATGCTGCAGGACAGCGTCCCTCATTTCTGTCTCAGACAGATGCTGCAGGACAGCGTCCCTCATTTCTGTCTCAGACAGATGCTGCAGGACAGCGTCCCTCATTTCTGTCTCAGACAGATGCTGCAGGACAGCGTCCCTCTTTTCTGTCTCAGACAGATGCTGCAGGACAGCGTCCCTCATTTCTGTCTCTAACAGATGCTGCAGGACAGCGTCCCTCATTTCTGTCTCAGACAGATGCTGCAGGACAGCGTCCCTCATTTCTGTCTCAGACAGATGCTGCAGGACAGCGTCCCTCATTTCTGTCTCAAACAGATGCTGCAGGACAGCGTCCCTCATTTCTGTCTCAGACAGATGCTGCAGGACAGCGTCCCTCATTTCTGTCTCAGACAGATGCTGCAGGACAGCGTCCCTCATTTCTGTCTCAGACAGATGCTGCAGGACAGCGTCCCTCATTTCTGTCTCAGACAGATGCTGCAGGACAGCGTCCCTCATTTCTGTCTCAAACAGATGCTGCAGGACAGCGTCCCTCATTTCTGTCTCAAACAGATGCTGCAGGACAGCGTCCCTCATTCCTGTCTCAAACAGATGCTGCAGGACAGCGTCCCTCATTTCTGTCTCAAACAGATGCTGCAGGACAGCGTCCCTCATTTCTGTCTCAAACAGATGCTGCAGGACAGCGTCCCTCATTTCTGTCTCAAACAGATGCTGCAGGACAGCGTCCCTCATTTCTGTCTCAAACAGATGCTGCAGGACAGCGTCCCTCATTCCTGTCTCAAACAGCTCTGTCAGAAATGTTCTAAACCCGGAAGCAAAAGTAGTTCAAAGTGAGCACGCTACCATGGTAACCGTGAGGGGCATTTTTTAGCACACACAAAAACATTTTTGACAATTTTCGCCGGAACATTACAACAAAAAATGACTCTGCTGTTCTACTTCGACTCATGCAGGAGACAGAGGGAGTGTCTCTCTCTACACACACACACACACACACACACACACACATCTACACAAATGACGGATGATTCACGAATAAACTCAGGACGGAATAAAAATGCTTTGAATCATCCATCTTCAAACTTATGCAGGATCAGGTCTCTGGTTCAGCAGCCAAAGAGGAGCGTCTCACACTGTCTCTGAGGGAGCGTCTCACCCTGTCTCTGAGGGAGCGTCTCACCCCGTCTCTGAGGGAGCGTCTCACCCCGTCTCTGAGGGAGCTTCTCACCCCGTCTCTGAGGGAGCGTCTCACCCCGTCTCTGAGGGAGCGTCTCACCCCGTCTCTGAGAGAGCGTCTCACCCCGTCTCTGAGGGAGCGTCTCACCCCGTCTCTGAGGGAGCATCTCACCCTGTCTCTGAGGGAGCGTCTCACACTGTCTCTGAGGGAGGATTTCACACCGCCTCTAAGGGAGCGTCTCACCCTGTCTCTGATCCGAGGGAGCGTCTCACCCTGTCTCTGAGGGAGCGTCTCACCCTGTCTCTGAGGGAGGATTTCACACCGTCTCTAAGGGAGCGTCTCACCCCGTCTCTGAGGGAGCGTCTCACCCTGTCTCTGATCCGAGGGAGCGTCTCACCCTGTCTCTGAGGGAGCGTCTCACCCTGTCTCTGAGGGAGCGTCTCACCCTGTCTCTGAGGGAGCGTCTCACCCTGTCTCTGAGGGAGCGTCTCACACTGTCTCTGAGGGAGCGTCTCACACTGTCTCTGAGGAAGCGTCTCACACTGTCTCTGAGGAAGCGTCTCACACTGTCTCTGAGGGAGCGTCTCACACTGTCTCTGAGGGAGCGTCTCACACTGTCTCTGAGGGAGCGTCTCACCCTGTCTCTGAGGGAGCGTCTCACCCTGTCTCTGAGAGAGCGTCTCACCCTGTCTCTGAGGGAGCGTCTCACCCTGTCTCTGAGGGAGCATCTCACCCTGTCTCTGAGGGAGCGTCTCACCCTGTCTCTGAGGGAGCGTCTCACCCTGTCTCTGAGGGAGCATCTCACCCTGTCTCTGAGGGAGGATTTCACACCATCTCTAAGGGAGCGTCTGACCCTGTCTCTGAGGGAGCGTCTCACACCGTCTGAGGGAGCGTCTCACCCTGTCTCTGAGGGAGGATTTCACACCGTCTCTGAGGGAGCGTCTCACCCTGTCTCTGATCCGAGGGAGCGTCTCACCCTGTCTCTGAGGGAGCGTCTCACCCTGTCTCTGAGGGAGGATTTCACACCGTCTCTAAGGGAGCGTCTCACCCCGTCTCTGAGGGAGCGTCTCACCCTGTCTCTGATCCGAGGGAGCGTCTCACCCTGTCTCTGATCCGAGGGAGCGTCTCACCCTGTCTCTGAGGGAGCGTCTCACACTGTCTCTGAGGGAGCGTCTCACACTGTCTCTGAGGAAGCGTCTCACACTGTCTCTGAGGAAGCGTCTCACACTGTCTCTGAGGGAGCGTCTCACACTGTCTCTGAGGGAGCGTCTCACACTGTCTCTGAGGGAGCGTCTCACCCTGTCTCTGAGGGAGCGTCTCACCCTGTCTCTGAGAGAGCGTCTCACCCTGTCTCTGAGGGAGCGTCTCACCCTGTCTCTGAGGGAGCATCTCACCCTGTCTCTGAGGGAGCGTCTCACCCTGTCTCTGAGGGAGCGTCTCACCCTGTCTCTGAGGGAGCATCTCACCCTGTCTCTGAGGGAGGATTTCACACCATCTCTAAGGGAGCGTCTGACCCTGTCTCTGAGGGAGCGTCTCACACCGTCTGAGGGAGCGTCTCACCCTGTCTCTGAGGGAGGATTTCACACCGTCTCTGAGGGAGCGTCTCACCCTGTCTCTGATCCGAGGGAGCGTCTCACCCTGTCTCTGAGGGAGCGTCTCACCCTGTCTCTGATCCGTGATGAAGGAGAGGGCAGCTCAGCGGGGAATTTGCCTATTTATTTTGGTTACGAGCCGTGTTCCGTTAAAGCCTATTTATTTTCGTTACGAGCCGTGTTTCGTTAAAGCCTATTTATTTTGGTTATGAGCCGTGTTCCGTTAAATATCATTTGTTTCAATGTACCGGTAGACACCTGTGGCTTACGAATATGTGCGGCTTATTTTTGTACAAAATAAATATTTTTTTAAAATTCAGTGGGTGCGGCTTTTTCACAGGTGCGCATAATAGTTCAGCAATTACGGTAGATATTGGTGTAATACTTGTTTACTAGTTATTGCAAGTGCATAATATAAAGTTTATTGGTAAGATTATATTCCTCTTTTTTTATGTAATTACCCCCCCGGTCCGCGAAAAAATTGGCCGCCATGAAACCGGTCCGTGGCAGGACAAAGGTTGGGGACCGCTGATCTAGGTAACTCCTCTACGTAATCAGTCAATGTGTCGTTAAACGATATATTAAAAGCACTGATATCATTGAATCATCGTGTGGGAAAAAACAAAAACGACTCACCACTTCAAAGTTTCCAGGTGCAACAATCAGGTTGTCAATGACATTGTTGATCTTTGTGACCAGGGACAAGATGGAGGACTAAATAAGGAATAGACCAATAAATAACATGTTGCAGAGACTGACTGATGATTGGTTGTGATGAACTTCTGTACTGACCTGCTCTGCAGGTGAAGGGCTCAGGTCCTGGTTTCTCTTCAGCAGACACTCACTGAAAGCACTCTCATCAGGTGCAGGCTTTACTCTGGGGAAGGCCATCTCACACTAGGTGCGTTTACATGGACACATTTAACCTGGTTAAAATCCTGATCGGAACAAAAATGCTTCATGGACACACCTTAACCGGAATAGTCTAACCCAGGGGTGCCCGCACTTTTTCAGCATGCGAGCTACTTTTAAAATGACCAAGTCACAAAGATCTACCCACTAAAAAAATGCAAAACATAGAAGTATTTTCAAATATATCGATGAATCTTTACGTACAATGTATGCTGATGTACCCTGCGTAACCCCATGAGCTAATATTGAACAACACAATTGAATTAACTCTGAACATGTTTTTGTAATTGCATCAGGTTTGGAAGGACTTCTTGTTATTAATGATGACGTGACTCTCGCAGAACGATGCCTCGGTGGCGGCTTTCGCTTTTGAAGTATGTTGTGTGTAAAATGGCTGCTGTCCGGACAGCTGGGATCTTAATTCATGAACCTTTCTGTTTCTCAGCTCGCTTTTCGGTGGAAAGTCGGTGTCGTATTGTCGTTATTGCGATTGTAGGCTGGCAGTGTAAATGCAGCGCAGCTGCTTGACGTTTATTTTGAAATGTGCGCTCTTATTTTGTAGTGCAAGGGGAAGTTGCAGCTGTGCTAGAGTTAGTGGCAGAGAGGAACGCTCAGGTTTCATTAGTTTCGTTACTCCGAGTATCTGATGAAGAGTACTGCAGGAAGAAAACTGCCTCTTGGTCGTGTTGAAGCAGCCGAAGTGTTCTCCGGTGATCAATAAATAAAACACCTGGAGAGCGATCGATGGGCGGCACAGGCAGAAAGGCGTTTAAACGACATCGTGAAACAAACTCCGCCTCCCATTCCGCATTAAAGTGATGTGTTTCTGTCTTCTTACTCGGTCCAGCGATGGTGATAATCTTTCTGTAGTTTTAAAGAAAAAAGCGAGGGCTGAAGATCGGACATAACTCGTGACTCGTGCTGTGAGTGAGTGTGTCTGTGTGTGCGTCCAGCCCCTTCCCCCTCGAGAGAGAGACAGAGAGAGAGAGAGAGCATGGCGCAGCGACACTCCGCTAGCGCCTATTTGCGCATGTGCGGTCAGAAAAAACAAGTCGTCATCTGACTGGCTGCCCCGCATGTCAATCAAACAATATGTCACGCGATCGACCCACTTTCCCTTCGCGATCTACCGGTCGATCGCGATCGATGTAATGGGCACCCCTAGTCTAACCCAATCCAGCCTGATCCGGTCACAATTCTATCCCGATGGAGAGGGGTGCTTTATACCGATTTGTAACCCGGTCAGGGCGCATGAAAACACTTATTCCGATGTTTCGGTACAAGTCGTCCTTACTGCGCATGTCTGTGACGTCAGCTACACGCGCTGCTGCTATTGCCGGAAGCTAGTTGAAGCAGAGCGAGCGAAAAGCACGGCGGGCGGAAGACAGAACTGGTCAATATCTGAGACAAACATGTTTCCGGATACATTAAAGGAGGAAACTAAAAGCGCAAACGGGGAAAACGAGCGAAATAACGCTGACGTTTCAGGCAGGAAAGCGCGGAGCGATGATTTGTCTACAGCGGAAGTTGCTACGCTACGCTTCTTCTTCTACCATTTCCGGTGCTTTTGGTCAAACTGCGCATGTCAGAATATTCTGTTCCGATCAAAAGTGTGATGCATGAACACGCAAATCCTAATCGGATCGGATTTTTAGGGTCCATGAACACGGCGCATCGGATCACAATTTTACTCTGAACTCTGATCGGAATAAAGACATTTTGTCCATGTAAACCCACCTAGTGGTGCCAAAGATCAATCTGCGTCAGTACACACTCACTCCACTGCTCAGCAAATCAAACCGCTGTGAGCTGAAATGAGCTAAAAATACGCTTTCAGAATAACTGTAAATTATGTTTACCGTATTTTCACGACCTTCACCTGGTGATTCTGCGCAGTCTCATTAACAGCTGATTTTTCGGTATTTCAAACGTACAAAGGGCGCGCGGATCAAAAGGCGCCGGCATGATAGGTGCGCAAAATAAAGCAGGAGCAAAACTGAGTTTGGTACTCACATCTTTAATCGTCATCAATCAAACAAGCATACTAGTGCGCGTTTTAAAAAATAGAGCCGGAGCAAAACAGAGTCATTAATCAAACCCATCAAAGTCCTCATCCTCTGTTTCTGTAGTGAACAGCTGCGCTAGATCTCCGTCAAACATGCCGGCGATAAGCTAGCTTGCTAGTTAGCCCGTTAGCTTGCTTCACTCCGGTTTAGACCGTATCGGTGAGATCGCCGCGCACTGAGTTGCCGATCGCAGGAGCCGAGTTGCTGCAGGTCTTCTTGTTGCTTCCTCCTCTTCCTCCATTGATTCATTAATGCTGGATTCTCTCTCCGCTGCTCTATTCCCGTGTTCTGCTGTGGGACCGACAGCCTCGAGTTGGAACTCCGCTTCCGTCAGCACGCCATAATAGTTTACTATGGTGAAGCGCATCGGCACGTATCACTCCGCCAGGCGCCTGACTGAGTCCGCCTTACAACAACAAATAGGCCGCGCGGACCAATGGATGCGCGGCACATTTTGAAAAAAATCTAAGACTTTTAGGCGCGTCCTATGGGTGTGAAAATACGGTAAGTGTTTCACAAGAAATATAGGCTATGTCCAATCACTTGAAATAACAATTTAGAATTGCAGGAGGTATTATGTTTGCATAATTTTTGTGAGGGCAAGGGGTGGGATTTAACAAGTTGTTTTTTTTTTTGCTTCTTCCCACTCCTTCTGTGTTATACATTTTGTACTGTGACTGTTCAAAACAAATTAAAGAAAAACTAAAAATATAAATTACTCACCACATAAAAGTCAAATGGGATGTGTGGGACAAACGGACGGTACCTACACAGGAATGAAGGAGAAATGTCATTAAAAGCATTCAATCGACTAATTTTTATTTCTATGACACCAGATCACAACAGTTTGCACTGCGTGATTATACTAGTTTTACTGCTGCTAATACACATCTGTGGATCCACTCCTGATGCTGCCGTCTTGTGATGTGTTCTGTACTCATGTTTTTTGTAACTTAGTCATTACTGTTACATCACTGAGAAAACTTCCTTGTCTGTGAACCCTCATTGACAATAAACTCATTTTGATTCTGAAGTCATCTCAAGGACTTTACAGGATTAGCAGGGAAAGACCTGCAGGGAAAGACAGAACCCAACTTGACCCACAAGAGCAAGAACTTTGGAGACGGGGGCAAGGAAGAACTTCCGTTAACAGGCAGAAACCTTGGACAGAACCTAGGCTCATGGTGGACAGCCATCTGTCTGACCGGCTGGGTTGAGAGAGAGAGAGAGAGAGAATGGCAGATCGGAGGAGTCAAAAACAAGGAGACGTATAGGGAAGCAATATCGAGACAGAGCAGGAGCAGACAAAAAACAAGATGAATTAAAGCCGCAAGCGGCGTTGTAGGCCCTCGCCGGCCGACAGGCCGTTGAGCTGACCCGCCGACGCACGCCGCTTTTGTCCTGAGTGCTTCACAAGTGTTTAGATTTGAGCTGCATTAGTAGCTCACAGTTTAGTCAAATCGTTATTTGGATTATATGGCCATCTGCCATCAGGAGTTTTTAAGTTTCAATCCAATATGGCCGCCTTCCTGTGTGTCTGGGGGCGCGGCTATAATAAAAAAATGTTTTGCCCTGACATGACGCATGTCTGTACCGAATTTCGTGGCTGTCCGACAAAGTTGGCGTCGGACCCCTCCCCATAGTTGTCATCGCCATGGCAACAGCGTAAAAAATGCAGCCTGGGTGTCATTGCCTTTTCAACCGGCATGTGTGTGAGAATGTATGTGGCAAATTTGGGACGTTTCCATGCTAATATGCCATTTTCATAAGATTGGTGATTGTTTTGTGTCGCACTCATTTGATTAACATGGGGAATGCCGGCCATTGCCACGGCAACACCGTCAAAAGAACAACATGGTTACGATTGAGTTTTCCGACCGGCATGCGGGTTAGATTGTATGTGGCAAATTTGGGACGTTTCCACGGTAATATGTCTTTTTAAATATAATGGGATAATATCGTGTCGTTTGTCATAGACTAACATGGGGAACTTTGGCCATTACCATACCTGGTTCTCCGGCCTCCTCCCACCACCCAAAAACATTAGAGGTGCACCGATTGTAATTTTCTGTTCGATCACCGATCTTTACAAAGCCTGAACTGCCCCTTCCAAATTTGGCCGAGACCAATTTTTTAAATAACTGACAGCAACACCTTCAACGTTCCAATCTTATTGAACACAAACAAAACTTGTGCAACAGGCTATGCTGCAGGCTTGTTTAAGCCTCTCACCAAAAATGAAGCGCACAGCAGTATTGTGCTTTTACAAATAAAAAGGAAATGACGAGGTTTGAGGTCGTTAATAAAATAACTATCCACAAAACAAACTAACAAAACAACCTAAACCCCCAAAGAATGTGTCCTGCGTTTTAGCTTTTCTATCTTGTAGTGCAAAACTTTGTGTCTTTATTTATTTCTTAGTGGAAACCTAAGCTAGATGAGGCTCTTGTGAACATGGTGGTGGAAGACTTTTTCCATCGTGGATGAACTCTTCCATCCAGATGGGCTCTGAAGAACATGGTGCTCAGAGATACGAGGAGGATATTGTCCCGACCGTATTTTCACGACCTTATGACGCACCTGCTGATTCGGCGCAGTCTCATTAACAGCTGATTTTTCGGTATTTTAAACATACAAAGGGCACGCTGGCTCAAAAGGCGCCGGCTTGATAGGTGCGCAAAATAGAGCAGGAGCAAAACTGAGTTTGGTACTCGCATCTTTAATCGTCATCAAACAAACAAGCATACTAGTGCGCGTTTTAAAAAATAGAGCCGGAGCAAAACAGAGTTTGGTACACAGCTTTTATTAATCGTCATTAATCAAACCGATCAAAGTCCTCATCCTCTGTTTCTGCATTGAACAGCTGCGCTAGATCTCCGTCAAATACGCCGGGCTCCCTTTCTTCATCGTCAGTCACTTTCCGTGCCGTGCGGCGGCGCCTCGGAAATGATGCGAACAACAATGCTAGCAGACAGTTAGCCGAAGCAGCTACAATCCAGTCAAACTGTGGCACTGCGCTGCCTTCCACTCTGAGTGAAACTGTGTTCTCCTGTTATCCAGCGCTCCCACGCAGCCCACAGTTTAACGTCGAACGGTTGGAGTTTGAGTTTATTTAAACAGGGACAATACATATTCATTAACGTTTACACGTAAATATGTAAGATTGTAGCCAATGGCTAATTTCCATCTTTAGTCCCTTTTTACGTTCTTTGGTTAATCCACCCGGGATGATGATGATAAACTAGTTTGCCTAGTTAACTAGTTAGTTTGCTTCACTCCGGTTTAGACCGTACCGGTGAGATCGGAGCGCAAGGAGTCGCAGATCGCAGGAGCCGAGTTGCTGCAGGTCTTCTTCTTGCTTCCTCCTCTTCCTCCATTGATTCATTAATGCTGAATCCTCTCGCCGCTGCTCTATTCCCGTGTTCTGCTGCGGGACCGACAGCCTCGAGTTGGAACTCCGCTTAGTCAGCACGCCATAATACTATGTTGTAGCACAGCTAGTACGTATCACTCCGCGAGGCTCCTGACTATAATACTATGTTGAAGGACAGCACCGGTACGTATCACTCCGCGAGGCTTCTGACTATAATACTATGTTGAAGGACAGCACCGGTACGTATCACTCCGCGAGGCTTCTGACTATAATACTATGTTTGAAGGCCAGCACCGGTACGTATCACTCCGCGAGGCTCCTGACTATAATACTATGTTGAAGGACAGCATCGGTACGTATCACTCCGCGAGGCTCCTGACTATAATACTATGTTGAAGGACAGCATCGGTACGTATCACTCCGCGAGGCGCCTGACTATAATACTATGTTGAAGGACAGCATCGGTACGTATCACTCCGTGAGGCGCCTGACTATAATACTATGTTGAAGGACAGCACCGGTACGTATCACTCCGCGAGGCTCCTGACTATAATACTATGTTGAAGGACAGCAACGGTACGTATCACTCCGCGAGGCTCCTGACTATAATACTATGTTGAAGGACAGCATCGGTACGTATCACTCCGCGAGGCTCCTGACTATAATACTATGGTGAAGGACAGCATCGGTACGTATCACTCCGCGAGGCTCCTGACTATAATACTATGTTGAAGGACAGCATCGGTACGTATCACTCCGCGAGGCTCCTGACTATAATACTATGTTGAAGGACAGCATCGGTACGTATCACTCCGCGAGGCGCCTGACTATAATACTATGTTGAAGGACAGCATCGGTACGTATCACTCCGCGAGGCTCCTGACTATAATACTATGTTGAAGGACAGCATCGGTAGGTATCTCCGTGAGGATCCTGGCTGAGTCCGCCTGACAACAAAACATAGGGCGCGCGGACGATCGGGCGTTCTGCACATTTTGAAGATAATTTAGGACTTTTAGGTGCGACTTATGGTTGTGAAAATACAGTAAGCACCAAATGGAGCAGCGCTCCTAATCTCGTATATACACCACGCAATGAGAATAAAGGTTTTCTATTCTATTCTAAGAGAAGACCACTCTTGGTGAGCTGTGGGGTTCCTCAAGGCAGCATTCTAGGGCCGTTACTGTTCCTCCTATACATTAACGACATGAATGCTGCCTGTAACTGTAAGCAGACTACAGTTAGAAAGTCTAACTGCTGTAAACCAAATTGCCCTCCGAGGGAAAAAAATCAATAAAAAGTATTAGCAAGTATCTAATAAATATATTCATCAACATCACTCTTCTTGGGTCAAGACACTCTCTAAGTGAGATAAATGTTGATGATTTCAAGGTCACAGTCGATAATACAGTAATCTCCAGCAAAGAAGAGATTACCTATTTGGGCTGTGTTCTTGACAAATACCTGTCTGGCGATAGTATGGCAACTAAGGTGATCAAAAAAGTCAATCAAAGAACAAGATTTTTGGGCAGAATGTCTGCTTTTGTCAACAGAAGTGCTCTCCGGACGCTTGCTGGAGCCCTCGTTCAGCCCCTCTTTGACTATGCTAGCACCTCCTGGTACTCCAACACCCCACTCCACTGACACATGCCTCATATATCTGACCAACTACATCAAGCATGAAGTAGACTCGGGCAAATACTGTGGCATGGTCATGCTGGACCTCCAGAAGGCCTTTGACACCGGGTAAACATGGGTAAATCATCTTTTTACAATACTGCCCCCCAAGGGTGGAACTGTTTGACTCCCGCCCTCAAAACATGCACCTCTTTGGCCTCCTTCAAAACGGCCCTAAAAATACACCTTTCAGGGGGACAGAAACGGAGATAGTCATCACGACTCTCTCCAGATCAATCCCCCCATCCCTTTTTGTGATCTGAATTGCGATTACATGTATCTTGTGTATTATCATTTGTGTTGTCTTTCTGTGTGCACCCCAGGAAGACAAGCTCGTCACTTTGGTGGCAGCTAATGGGGATCCTTTTAAAGAATAAACAATAAACGGCAATAATAGGGTTAGGGATCGGCCCATTCCTACATATGAAATCGATCTTATCCACCTCCGTAAAGGTCTGACGGTCAGCCGCTGTCCCCTTTTGCTCTGCCATGAGGTCACCGATAGCCCCGCCTACTTGCCGAGCCTATGGCTCCACCCCCTGCTACAGTGAAAGCGAGCGCCTGATTAGCTTGGCTGGACATGATGAGAAAAGACGTCACCTGCAAAAGCAGAAACGCTTTTGTTCATCAAAATTGACTGTTACTGATCTTCAGGTGGCTGCAATGAGTCTGAGAGAAACTACCTGAGCCGTGTTCATTCTCGTTATTACACGTTAATGCTTGCTATTACACGGTCAGTCTCGTTATTACACGTCAATGCTCGCTATTACACGGTAAGTCTCGTTATTACACGTTAATGCTTGCTATTACACGGTCAGTCTCGTTATTACACGTTAATGCTTGCTATTACACGGTCAGTCTCGTTATTACACGTCAATGCTCGCTATTACACGGTAAGTCTCGTTATTACACGTTAATGCTTGCTATTACACGGTCAGTCTCGTTATTACACGTTAATGCTTGCTATTACACGGTCAGTCTCGTTATTACACGTTAATGCTTGCTATTACACGGTCAGTCTCGTTATTACACGTTAATGCTTGCTATTACACGGTCAGTCTCGTTATTACACGTTAATGCTTGCTTTTGAGGTACCCGGTGACGTGGATATATGACGGATATTCAACCTGGTGAAAAGTACAAATATTACAAAGCGTCATCAGCTGCTCTGATCATGATCAATGACGTCACTGACCAGTGGAACTCACCCTTGGACGAGCCCCCCCCGGGATCCAAAGCGGCCTCCTCGGCCCCTGCCGCGGTCCCCTCTGGATGCAAAGAAAGGACGTTAAATGTTCCGAGAGATGATTCTGCAGCGGTTAATGAGTTCATTCATTCATTCATTCATCACTCACTCACTCACTCCGCCAGGCGGCTAGCTAGCTCCGCAACGTTAGCCTAACCCTGGTCGTGAGAAGCTCCGGAACAGGCTACCTGCATGCGGGGCTCGAACCCTAGCCCAACATGCTCGGAACAAAGCCGCCTCACGCGCTCACTAGCTCCGGAACAGGCTACCTGCATGCGGGGCTCGAACCCCAGCCCAACATGCTCGGAACAAAGCCGCCTCACGCGCTCACTAGCTCCGGAACAGGCTACCTGCATGCGGGGCTCGAACCCTAGCCCAACATGCTCGGAACAAAGCCGCCTCGCGCGCACTAGCTCCGGAACAGGCTACCTGCATGCGGGGCTCGAACCCTAGCCCAACATGCTCGGAACAAAGCCGCCTCACGCGCTCACTAGCTCCGGAACAGGCTACCTGCATGCGGGGCTCGAACCCTAGCCCAACATGCTCGGAACAAAGCCGCCTCACGCGCTCATTAGCTCCGGAACAGGCTACCTGCATGCGGGGCTCGAACCCTAGCCCAACATGCTCGGAACAAAGCCGCCTCACGCGCTCATTAGCTCCGGAACAGGCTGCCTGCATGCGGGGCTCGAACCCCAGCCCAACATGCTCGGAACAAAGCCGCCTCGCGCGCTCATTAGCTCCGGAACAGGCTACCTGCATGCGGGGCTCGAACCCTAGCCCAACATGCTCGGAACAAAGCCGCCTCACGCGCTCATTAGCTCCGGAACAGGCTACCTGCATGCGGGGCTCGAACCCTAGCCCAACATGCTCGGAACAAAGCCGCCTCACGCGCTCATTAGCTCCGGAACAGGCTACCTGCATGCGGGGCTCGAACCCTAGCCCAACATGCTCGGAACAAAGCCGCCTCACGCGCTCATTAGCTCCGGAACAGGCTACCTGCATGCGGGGCTCGAACCCTAGCCCAACATGCTCGGAACAAAGCCGCCTCACGCGCTCACTAGCTCCGGAACAGGCTACCTGCATGCGGGGCTCGAACCCTAGCCCAACATGCTCGGAACAAAGCCGCCTCACGCGCTCATTAGCTCCGGAACAGGCTACCTGCATGCGGGGCTCGAACCCTAGCCCAACATGCTCGGAACAAAGCCGCCTCACGCGCTCATTAGCTCCGGAACAGGCTACCTGCATGCGGGGCTCGAACCCCAGCCCAACATCTAAACGTTCCGATGACCACAATCAACACATTCCACTCGCACACGAAATGGGTTCTATTTAATAGCGATACCTCATTGCGTACGACGTGTTGATCGTTTTACGTAGAACTCCTAAGAGAAACGTCCCCCTGCCGGCCGGCTGCTGCGAGACTAATGCTTCCTGTTTGTTTTCTTCTTCTTCGTCTTTATTTCCTGCAATATGGACGCCGCCAGACGTATTACTGCCCCCCGCTGGTCACTTTCTGAACTAGATCTTCATGGAGACTCCAGTGTCAGACATCATCTGATGGTTCTCATTACATCCACTCCTGGCTCTGATATCTTTGCAAAGAGACGTCATGGTTTTCTGTTCTTTTTAAAATGTCTTCTACATTCTTTCACAGGACAATGTTTATTATACAAAGTCATTATATGAAGTATTAACATCTTCCACATAAACTTCATGCCAGTGATCATTTATTAATTCCTCCTTAATGCCATAATTACTTCTGGTGATTTTATTCGAGCCAAACAAGGAAACTGCAAATTATAAGTCAGTGCTAATTTGTTGTTCATTTCCATTTCTACAAAAACAAGCAAATAATCACATATTAGTCATTAATAGACTGCTTATTATTTGCCAGAGCTGCATTTAAATGCCAATCCCATTTTGAGTTGTTTTACCCTGTCTTCTACCCTGAGCCATTTTAGGCTAGCAAAATGTCCAGGAAGAAGGTGGGTCATGGGCCCCAGATTGAGGAGTAGCCCAATCAGTTTGTTTTGGGAGGTTTGGAGCCTGGTTTTCAGGGACATTTTGATGTTTGAATACCAGGAGGTGCTAGCATAGTATATATCAGGGGTCGGGAACCAATGGCTCTCGAGCCATATATGGCTCTTTTGATTTTTTTCCCTTCTTTTTTCTATACCTTGTCTGCATTCGTGCTCCACAGTGACGACGTACATAACGTCAGTCACTGTTAGAGTTCTATGCTTTTTATTCTTATAGTGATTGTGACCGTCACCTGCCCTCTTGGCAGACTAGCCTATTCATATTTTCTAAGTTTTATTACCTGCTTACCGCCGTAGAGGGCTGTGCACACCGCAGTGAACACACAACATGGACAAACACAAAGTGACAAATACACAGTGTTCTGAGAAGAGAGTGCAATGGATTTATTTGTGCTCCTTAATTCTACCCCTTCCATCCAATCATCACCAAGAGTTGTCCCAATAGACCAGGTTCACATCAGCCTCTAGAGGAAAGTATGGATCACCAAGTTCTCAGATCTAAGGAAGAAGAGAGAGAGCAGAGTGAGAGCCACAAACACTGAACCAGCAACCTCCACTGACTCAGAGATCTGTGGGCGGAGTTAACTCTCAGATCGAGTTTTGATTGGTGCTGGAGTGGTGGATCTGGCATGCATGAAACCTCCACCTAAGAACGGGGCAGCCATCCCGGACCCAACAACGGCAACATGAGCCCCCAGATCACCCCAAGCAGCTACAGCAACCCAAGAACGACCACCATGGCCCCCCCAGAGCCACACGCAGAAGAACCAGCCCAGGGCCCGGGGGGCGACCTACACCAACACAGCCGACGAAACCTAGGCCAGCGCAGCGGCACGGGGCACAGCGGGCTGGCCCGGCGTCCCACCAGCACCCAACACCACGCCCCCCCCAACCACCCGCCCCCCTCCCAGCACCCTCCACCCATCCCACACACCCCCCAGTCCCCCAGCCCCCCCCACGGTCCAGCCCCCCCCCACCCCCCGCGCCCCCCCCCCCCCCCACCCTCCACCAATCACCAGATTTCTTCTGGTGATTGCGCGCACTCACCATTTAACCCTTTAATTGCTGTTATGAGAGATCTTTCTCTGTTACGTTGGAGTTGATTCGCCAGAAACTTGCCTGATTTGTTATTATATTCAAAGTCGTTGTATCTCAGTTGTTGTAATATGAACTCTGTTTTCTTTGATAATATATCATCTAGTTTTAGTTTTGTGTTTTGTAGTTCAGTCCACGTTTGATTGCTTGAGTTCGCTGCGTACGCATCGGTTAATAGTTTAATTTTCTCCTCTATTTCCTTTTCCATTTTCTGTTCCTGTTTTTTTTTGTAAGAGGCATATGATATAATTTTACCTCTGATTACAGCTTTCCCTGCTTCCCAGAGTAAAGACGGAGATGAGTTTGGAGAGTCATTCATTTCCAGATAGTCTGCCCACTCTCTTCTTATGACCCTATCAAATTCTGCATCTTTAAGCAAAGAGGTGTTAAAGCGCCACGTCGACGGGGGTTCAAAGGTCGCTGCGATTTGTAAGGTGAGCGTGACCGGAGCATGATCGCTGATAATTATTGGATTAATTTTAGTAGAAATATTCTCAATCACAGAATTATTTGTGAGAAAATAATCAATTCTTGAGAATGAACGGTGCACAGAAGAAAAGAACGTGTATTCCCTCTTCATTGGATTCTTTCATCTCCAGCCGTCGCCAAGGCCAAAATCATCCATATATTCCAGTAGTACTTTGGCTGATTGTGTACTGTAGTACTGGAGCGATCTACTGATGGATGTAGAACTGTGTTGAAGTCTCCGCCGATGATGATAGTTGAGTCTGCTGTTAGCTCGAGTAGCTGAGAGAACAATGTGTGGAAGAAGGCCGGATCATCACTATTAGGAGCGTACAGATTCACTATTGAGTATAATTTACTGAATAATAATGTATCGGCCCTCTGGATCCGTTACAGTGTTGTTTAACGTGAAGAGTAGTCTCTTGTGTATTAATATAGAGACTCCTCTTTGTCTGCTGTTATAGCAGGCAGAAAAAACTTGACTGAGATTTGTGTCTGTGAGTAATTTCTCTTCTGATTTTTGTAAATGGGTTTCTTGTAGGAGACAAATGTCTGCTTTTAATTTTGAGAGATGGTCTAAGATGTTGATTCTTTTTGCCTGAGAGCGAGCGCCACACACATTCCAGATAGCAAAATGAACTTAGACATACCGATGGTGAGCAGTCAGGTCTAAATGTGTGTATCTCTGTGAGCTGCTTACTATTCTCTGCATGTGATGAGTTAAAGTCGAGGTGTTGGATGATTTTAAACTGGGATAGTGATGCAGAGGAAGAGATTTCAGAGACCGAGGACAATGTTATTGATGATCCAGATTGTCAATTTTCCTCCAATGAGGAGGATTCAGAGGACGAGTCTGCCATTGTCTCTCCATCAGATGAAAACCAAGGAATGCAGCAATCATCCACAGAGGGGACATGGTGTGGCGACCACTTAGAATAGGTCTCTGACCCAAGAGGTTCATGGGTAATGGGCGTGGTGTTGCGCCCATAATGTTTTGGCGCTCCGTTTGCATTCAGTCTGTCGTTGGCATCTGAACAGTAAAGAGCTAACCCACCTTTGTCTCTGAGTCGTTCCTCATCCTGCCACATTGGTGACCCCGTATTGAACATGTTTGAAGAAGCAGAAGGCAACGTTTCCTCGTCGGCCATGTCGCCCCGACTCGCACAACCGTCCGGTTTCACCGGGTCTGTGAAACTCCCGGAGTTCTGGCACAACGACCCGGCTCCGTGGTTCCAGCATGTCGAGGCGCTTTTCCACCTTCGAGGAATCACCGAGGACGACTCGAGGTACTACCCGGTGGTCGCGGCCTTAGACCAGCAGTCCACACGATGCATAATGCAGCTGTTACGCGCCCCTCCACCGCTCGGGAAATACTCAAACAGCTCCTGCTCCGGAGATTCAGTCTGTCCGCCGCGGAGAGAGCGGACAGACTCCTGTCTCTGCTCGGATTGGGCGACGGTTCAGCGGTCGACCTTATGGACAATATGCTGTCGCTGTTGGGCTCGGATGAAGGCGGCTTCATTTTCCCGCAGATTTTCCGGCGCCAGCTTCCGCCTCCGGCGCGCGCGGCCCTGGCCAATTCCCCGTGCCTGGCTGCTAACGATCTCCGGGGTTTGGCTGAAGAAGCGGAACGAATCCTGCTGACGTCCAGACTTCCCGCCGGGCAGTGGGTGGCGTCAACTTCCCTGCTGCCGACGGCGGAGGATGCGGGCCCGGCCATGGTGGCTGGAGTCGCCGCGCGTAAACAGCGCAGAGGTGACCTGTGTTTTTTCCACCAGCGTTTTGGCTGCAAGGCTCGGCGTTGTGTTCCACCGTGCACGTTTGAGGCGCCGGGAAACGCCAGCGCCAGCGCTCAGTGGCAGCTGTGAGCGCTGGTGAACAGGAAGAGCTGCTGTTCGTGAAGGACTCCCTATCAGGACGCCGTTTTCTGGTGGACTCCGGCTCTCAGAAGAGCATCCTCCCTCCAGCTGACTCGGACCTGTCAGCCCGCGGCAGCGGGCCGCAATTGAGTGCTGCCAACGGATCCACTATTGGGACATTTGGGACCAGGTCTGCGTCTGTCTGTTTCCATGGCTGCAGTTTTGAGTGGGACTTCGTTATAGCTTCCACGCCTGTTCCTATCATCGGTGCAGATTTTCTATGTGCAAATGGTTTACTGGTTGATGTTGCTAATAGATGATTGATTGATGCTGTGTCTTTTGCAACTTTTCCATGTCTGACAGGGATCTGGGCCGCTGATGCATGCCAGTTTTTCAACGTCGGGCGATGCGTTTCCGTGGTTACTGGCAGATTTTCTACCTTTTCTACCACGGTTGCTAAGCATGGGGTAGAGCACTTCATTCCCACTGTAGGTCCACCGGTCTTTGCACGCACACGGCGCCTTGACACTGTCAAGTTGGCTTCGGCGAGGGAAGAGTTTGCTACTATGGAGCGTCTGGGCATAGTGAGGCGTTCGAACAGTCCTTGGGCTTCGCCGCTCCATATGGTACCCAAAGCGGATGGGTCGTGGCGGCCATGCGGCGATTTTCCTCGCTTAAACAATATTACCACGCATGACCGCTATCCCATTCCGCATATCCAGGATTTTTTAGTTCACCTGGCGGGAACAACGGTTTTCTCAAAGGTGGACCTGGTGTGCGTTTATCACCAGGTTCCGGTCCGTGCAGAGGATGTGCCCAAGACCGCTGTCATTACTCCGTTCGGGCTTTTTGAGTTCATGCGCATGCCTTTTGGCCTGAAGCGGGCGGCACAGACGTTTCTAAGACTCATGGACTCAGTGTTGCGTGACCTGCCATTTGTTTTTGTTTACCTTGATGATATTTTGGTGGCCAGCAATTCAGCGGAGGAGCACCTGTTGCATCTGAGGTTGCATCTGAGGCAGGTTTTTCAGCGCCTTGACGAGCATGGCCTGATAGTAAACCCGGCTCAGTGCCAGTTCGGACTGCCGGTGATGGAGTTCTTGGGCCACCGCATTTCATCGCAGGGCGCAGTTCCGTTGCCTTCTAAGGTGCAGGTGGTAGCAGATTTTCCACGCCCAGTCTCGGTTAAAGGCTTACAGGAGTTTCTGGGCATGGTGAATTTTTACAACCGTTTCCTCCCTCGTGCAGCTCATCTCCTGCAGCCACTGTACGAGGCTTTGAGGTTGAAGAAGGCTAAGGACCAGGTCGACTGGACTCCGGACCGGTGCAAGGCCTTTGATGGGGCTAGATCTGCCCTGGCTAACACAGCATTACTTGCACACCCTTCAGCCACAGCATCCATTGCTCTGACGACCGACGCCTCAGACGTGGCTGTGGGCGCCGTGGTTGAGCAGCACGTGGCTGGTGCATGGCAGCCCTTGGCGTTTTTCAGCCGTAAACTGCGAGACAATGAGCGCAAGTACAGCGTTTTTGATCGGGAATTGCTGGCGTTGTACCTGGCGACGCGCCATTTCCGTTTCCTCCTGGAGGGCCGAGCATTCACGGCCTATGTGGATCATAAACCGCTCACTTTTGCTTTGTCCAAGGTGACCGAGCCATGGTCTGCTCGCCAGCAGCGCCACTTGGCAGCAATTTCAGAGTTCACGACGGACATTCAGCGTGTGGCTGGGAAATCCAACACTGTTGCTGATTGTCTGTCGCGGGTGCTGGTCTGTCCTGTGCATCTGGGGATGGATCTTTCTGCCTTGGCTGCGGACCAGCCTGGTGATCGGGACATCCTCAACCTTAAATCTGCTGATACAGGCCTCAGGCTTGAGGATGTTGTGGTGCAAGCAGGCGGTCCGAGCCTCCTCTGCGATGTCTCCGTGGGCCGTCCCCGCCCGGTCGTCCCAGTCGCCTGGCGCCGTCGGGTTTTTGACTCTGTTCACTCTCTCTCGCATCCAGGCGTCCGTGCTTCCGTGAGGCTGGTCAGTTGTAAGTTTGTGTGGCCCGGTCTTCGCAAAGAGGTAAAGGAGTGGGCTGCTGCATGTGTGGCATGTCAGCGTGCGAAGGTTCACCAAGACTCCACTCGAACCGTTCTCGATTCCGGGACGGCGGTTCGACCATGTGCATGTGGACCTGGTGGGCCCCTTGCCTCCCTCTCAGGGTTTTACGCACCTGCTGACGATGGTGGACCGTACCACCAGGTGGCCAGAGGCGGTTCCGCTGTCCTCAACGACTTCTGCAGCCGTGGCGCGTGCATTTGTGTCGTCTTGGGTTGCACGTTTTGGTGCCCCGTCTGACATCACTTCTGACAGAAGCCCTCAGTTTGTTTCAGTGCTCTGGTTAGCAACAGCGAGTTCCCTGGGCACGCAGGTTCACCGCACTACCGCGTACCATCCTCAGGCTAACGGCTTAGGTGAACGTTGTCACCGCTCGCTCAAGGCTGCTTTGCGTGCGGCGCTTTGCGTTCAGCTCCGAAGGAGGACCTCGATGCTTCACCTGCTGAGTTGGTGTTTGGGAAACCGCTCCGCGTTCCGGGTGAGTTTTTGCCGGAGAGTTCTGCCCCGCAGTCGCATCGTTTTTCGTCAAACACTTCTGTCTCCAGTGCCTGTTCATCACTGTTTTCCACGGTCGTTCGAGCCGCTGGAGCTCGCAAAAGCTCGTTTTGTTTTCCTGCAACATGACGCGCACCGCTCGCCTCTCCAGCCTCCTTATGATGGCCCAATTCGGTTACTCGAGACGGGCTCGAAAAATGTTGTCATAGACATGAGAAAGCGCGTCACTTTAGATAGGCTAAAGCCAGCACATGTGCTGGTTGACGAAGAGGTGTGTCCGACCCATGTACCCCGTCGGGGTTGTCCCCCTTCCAGACTCACTGAGGTGTCCCAGCGGGTTGAAGGTCCTGAAAGAAGGCCTTCTGCGGATGTTGTGACACCTAACGGTATTCCGAGGGGACGCCTGGAGCAAAAGGTTCCTACGGTCGGACAACGCAGCCGTTACGGCAGGCTGATCAGGCCCCCTGTCAGGTATTGACTGGTTATCCAGATGTTCCCTCTGGGTGTTCTGGGGGGGGGGGCTATGTGGTGACCACTTACAATAGGTCTCTCACCCAAGAGGTTTATGGGTAGTGGGTGTGGTTTTATGCCCATAATGTTTTGGCGCTCTTATTGCATTCAGTCTGTTGTTGGCGTCTGAAGAGTAAAGAGCAGCAACTAATGCTACTGATTGGTGAATCAATGAAGCTCACCTCCTACCTGTGGAGCGTAAGAACTTCTCCTCCTCCTCTAACTCACCTCCTACCTGTGGAGCGTAAGAACTTCTCCTTCTCCTCTAACTCACCTCCTACCTGTGGAGCGTAAGAACTTCTCCTTCTCCTCTAACTCACCTCCTACCTGTGGAGCGTAAGAACTTCTCCTTCTCCTCTAACTCACCTCCTACCTGTGGAGCGTAAGAACTTCTCCTTCTCCTCCAACTCACCTCCTACCTGTGGAGCGTAAGAACTTCTCCTCCTCCTCTAACTCACCTCCTACCTGTGGAGAGTAAGAACTTCTCCTTCTCCTCTAACTCACCTCCTACCTGTGGAGCGTAAGAACTTCTCCTTCTCTAACTCACCTCCTACCTGTGGAGCGTAAGAACTTCTCCTCCTCTAACTCACCTCCTACCTGTGGAGCGTAAGAACTTCTCCTTCTCCTCTAACTCACCTCCTACCTGTGGAGCGTAGGAACTTCTCCTTCTCCTCTAACTCACCTCCTACCTGTGGAGCGTAAGAACTTCTCCTCCTCCTCTAACTCACCTCCTACCTGTGGAGCATAAGAACTTCTCCTTCTCCTCTAACTCACCTCCTACCTGTGGAGCGTAAGAACTTCTCCTTCTCCTCTAACTCACCTCCTACCTGTGGAGCGTAAGAACTTCTCCTTCTCCTCCAACTCACCTCCTACCTGTGGAGCGTAAGAACTTCTCCTCCTCCTCTAACTCACCTCCTACCTGTGGAGAGTAAGAACTTCTCCTTCTCCTCTAACTCACCTCCTACCTGTGGAGCGTAAGAACTTCTCCTTCTCTAACTCACCTCCTACCTGTGGAGCGTAAGAACTTCTCCTCCTCTAACTCACCTCCTACCTGTGGAGCGTAAGAACTTCTCCTTCTCCTCTAACTCACCTCCTACCTGTGGAGCGTAAGAACTTCTCCTTCTCCTCTAACTCACCTCCTACCTGTGGAGCGTAAGAACTTCTCCTTCTCCTCTAACTCACCTCCTACCTGTGGAGCGTAAGAACTTCTCCTTCTCCTCTAACTCACCTCCTACCTGTGGAGCGTAGGAACTTCTCCTTCTCCTCTAACTCACCTCCTACCTGTGGAGCGTAAGAACTTCTCCTCCTCCTCTAACTCACCTCCTACCTGTGGAGCATAAGAACTTCTCCTTCTCCTCTAACTCACCTCCTACCTGTGGAGCGTAAGAACTTCTCCTTCTCCTCTAACTCACCTCCTACCTGTGGAGCGTAAGAACTTCTCCTTCTCCTCCAACTCACCTCCTACCTGTGGAGCGTAAGAACTTCTCCTTCTCCTCTAACTCACCTCCTACCTGTGGAGCGTAAGAACTTCTCCTTCTCCTCTAACTCACCTCCTACCTGTGGAGCGTAAGAACTTCTCCTTCTCCTCTAACTCACCTCCTACCTGTGGAGCGTAAGAACTTCTCCTTCTCCTCTAACTCACCTCCTACCTGTGGAGCGTAAGAACTTCTCCTTCTCCTCTAGAACACTCTGCACCAACTCCTCCTTCAAGATAACTCCTCCTCCATTCCTCTTTCTTCTCCTCCGTTATAAACAACTTGAATCCTGCTCCTCAGCTTCTAGCCTTGCTTCCTTTCCTCCTGGTCTCCTGGACACACATCAACCTTCCTCCTCCTCTTCATCATGTCCACCAGCTCTCTAGCTTTTCCTGTCATCGTCCCAACATTCAGAGTCTCTACTCTCAGTCCTAAACGCTTCCATTCCTTCTTCTCTCATTGTTGATGCACCCATCTTCCTCCTCTTGTTCATCTCTGTCTTTGACCAACAGTAATCCAGTTTCCAGCATTTATCTGGGCTTGAGAGCGGCACAAGGGAGAAACGTTCTTATTTGTAATTAATCAATCGATCCATTTGTGCTGCTGTTGTGTGTGATGTGGTGATGTTATAAGGGCCACCAGGATGCTGAGTGCTGTTGTAGTGTACACTTTTAGCTAATCCTACAAGAGGACGGTTCACAGAATGCTAATATGTTCTAATTTAATGTGCTGCTATTTTTTATTTATGAACCGGTAAGTCACATTTGTCCAACTCAAGGGGCCAGATGTGGCCAGATATGGCCCGCCACGTCATTTTCTGTGGCCTGCGAAAGCTGTGTGTTTGTAAAAGGCTGCGTATCTGAGCAATGCCGTTATCCCGTGTAGGGCTAATACTGAAGGCAGTACTAATGTGTTAACGGTACTTGGACAACCAGTAAAACATTGTATATGCGTTTTAATTCTTCTTTGTTTATGTGTGTTTAGTTTTACAGTTAAACTAGCCTTGTAGTGTGCCACTAATTTGCACTAAAGCTACTTGTTTACAGGCTTGGGTCTACCTGTGAAGTTGATTTCAATTTCAATCTCAACTAAGCAACTCAGCTGAGGGTGGGGGGACAACGACCCTTCACCTTATGAATGCTAATGACTCATGAGGATTCATTATTCAGGTTTTAATGACTCCCGGGGAGCACTGGCATTCATAAAGCGAATGCTAATACTCCTGGTGAGTCTGATTGCCTTGGTGGTTTCGGTCCCTTCTTTGTATCTTTGATTTCTGGAGTATAAGCATCTGGACCCTCGACCAGTCTTTCAGAACTGAAGAAGCCTCTTGAATAAGAGGTGAAAGTCTTCAATCAAACTTTAACAAGTCCAGTTGATTCTTTATTTTTTTGCTTTTCGTGATTCACCATGACCTGAAAGACTGAGATCCTACAGACAATGTACAACTCAGATTTTCTTCACCTGTGTACAACATTAACGGTTATGATGACGCATCAGTACGGTGTTTATTCAGGGCTGTGTTCTGCTCTGCTGTTTTCAGAGTCATAGCACCATGGAGGATTATGGTTCTTCAATTAGCACCAGGGGACTACTTCACTCCAGCTCCCAAAAAGTCTCTGTTGGCTTCAGACCGCTGCATCAACCCAACTGGCTGCTGGTCAACAAGAATGTAAGAGACACTGGTACTGTTGCTTCAGTATTATCTCAGACTACCGTGGTCGTTTTCTGAATGAATGATCTCCAGTTTGATTGCTAGACACTCTAGTCTAGACACAAGTCCAGCACAACAGTCATGAATCTAGGATTTTGGCAGGTGAAATAGAGACCCTCTCAAAATACACTCTCTTCTGGCAGCAAAGATTGCATTAAGATATGGGCCCGTGATTCTCACTTGGTAGTCAGGGGAATCAACTCTTTTTGAATGTCTCCTGAACAATCACTCCAATCTCCTTCACTCTGGTGTTCTACTGATGTCCATGCTTCATGCACAGGTAGACTGAATGTCAGTAACATTTAGACAGCAAGTTAAGAATGAAGCTGATAGATTTAGTGGAATAAAAATGATCCAAAACTAAAGATAAATAAACACCTACTCAAAAGAGCAAACCAGGCTAAAGTGTCTGCTTTTTTCAAACGCTTCTCTATGTCACCTGTTGCCAACCAGTTTGCTGCTACTTAACTGAACCCAGTAAAGAGGATTGTAGCATCCAGTCGATTTAGAAAGGCCAGAACTGGTGGTTTAATAGTTTATTTTGACCTTCCGTCCATTAACCAACATAAGAGCTATGAAAATAAAAAATAACACACAATAAAATTAACCATCATTCAACCGTTACCATTCATAACTCAAACATTGAAACACAATCATTACCATAAAATACGATTTAACCATAAACATTAAAATACTTAAAATACAACTATTACACAGATACAATCACATTTACCTTGTTCCTCAATCAACCGATGCTAAAAACATTAAATTATTTCCTTATGTCAAGTCCGTTTCTTCTGTCGTTCTCATTCGTTCCGTCTAGGCGCACTACCGTTGCTTAGCATCCGGTTACAAGGTTAACAAAATAAAAGCACAAACTCAAAAATACAATTACTTATTTATCTAAACAATATTAACCTTATATATCTGTCGTTACACTCCCACCAAATTATTTACTATTTACACATAAAATACAAATAATTTCTTCAAATACATTACTAATCAATAACCTTGTAAATATCTTATAACTTTAAACATTCCAAATTCATTTACCATTTATTTTGCACAATCTTCTAGTAGTAGAAGTAACTTATGAACAGGACGTTCTACTATAGACATTTTATTCACCTGTTGACCCTTTTTAGAAAGATCTCTGTCTGCAAAGACAATTTGAACCTTTCTGACAAGTCCATCTGTGTCCTTTACAGTGTCCAAGATTCTTCCAAGTTTCCACTGGGATCGCGGTTGCATTTCATCTTTGTCCATCACAATGTCTCCTATCTGCATGTTCCTTTTTGCCGTATGCCATCTTTGTCTGGTCATAATGTTCTGTAGGTACTCCTTTTTCCATCTGCTCCAAAACTGCTCAAGTAAGTACTGTACTTGACGCCATCGTTTTGTGGCATACAAGTCCTCCTTAACGAACTGTCCGGGAGGAGGCAAAGCAGTTGAGCTTTTCATTGTGACAAGACGATTTGGAGTGAGCGGTTCCAAACTGTTTGGATCATTGAGATTGTCTGTAGTTAGGGGGCGGCTATGTACTATTGCAGCTGCTTCATACAAGAAGGTCCTGAGTGAAGAATCGGTGAGACGACCTGATGTGAGAGCCAATATTGCGTTAAGAACGTTTCTCACAGACTGTATTTGTTGTTCCCATACTCCACCTGCGTGACTAGCATGAGGTGTGTTTAGGACAAAATCACACTGTTTCTCTGCAAGGAAGGCTGTCAGTTTGCCAGCGCTTACTTTACTTTGTGCTGCATTCGGTACATTTTTCGCACCTACAAAATTAGTCCCCTGATCACATTTTATTTGTCTGATGGCACCTCTTAAGGCAATGAATCATCTGAGTCCATTTATAAAAGCGTCTGTTGATAGGTCCTCTAACATTTCAACATGAATTGCACGTGAATAGAAACATGTGAAAAGAAGGCCATACCTTTTGTATTCCTTTCGTGCTTGTTTGGTTATGAATGGGCCAAAAACGTCCACAGTATGTGAAAGAGAGAGAGTTCAATTCTTTCTGTGGGTAAATCTTTCATTTTTTGTACTTCCACAGGTCTCCTTTGTCTCCGACAAAACACACGCTGGCGAGTGTAAGATGCAAATGTTTGATTTAATTTTGGAATCCAATAGCCACTGGAACGGATCTCATTCATTGTGAAGCCTTTTCCTTGGTAACTGACCCTTTCATGACAGTGAGCAATTATCAGTTTTGCGATATGATGCTCTCTGGGAATGACTGTTGGATGTTTGAGTGAATTGGGGAGAGATGAACGCTGTAGTCTTCCTCCCACCTTGAGCAGATTGTCCTTATCCATGAAAACATCCAAGTTGTGCATTTTATTGGCATTGGATAGTTGTTTGCCTTTGCTTAATGTCTCTATTTCATTTTGGTATGCTTGTCTTTGTAAATTTTTGATAATCACAATTTTTGCATTTTCTCTTTCAGTATCAGTAGAGAGTGTCTTTGATTTGTCTTTGAGCAGATAACGTCTGAGACGTGCTACTGCGCTTAATGCACGGAACCAGGATGAGAATTTTGTGAGGCGGTCACTAAGGCTTGTATATTCAACAGTTTGTGTGCTTAGAGTTTGTATCTTTCTCACCTCTGGGTCTCCGACTTGAGATTCAAAGGTCTCTTTAGTTGGAAGATGTATCTCCTTTTCCCACAGAAACTGAGGGCCTGTGAGCCAATTGGATGAAAGCAGTTCATTTACTGACATGCCCCTGGAGGCCATGTCTGCAGGGTTTTCGCTGGTAGGCACGTAAAACCATTGTTGTGAAGTAGTACTGTTGCGTATATTTTGCACTCTATTGGCAACAAACGTATGAAAGCGTCTCGCTTCATTATTTATGTATCCTAGAGTGACCTTTGAGTCTGTCCAAAAGAATTCCTCGACATTGTCATAGAGCAGTTCCTCTCTTGTATATTGCTCACAGCGACTGACACTGCGGCTGCAGTAAGTTCTAACCTTGGTATTGTGGTGACCTTTGTGGGAGAGACACGTGCTTTGCCCATGATGAAGGTACAATGGACGTCGTTGTTTTTGTTTATGAGTCTGAGATAAGAACATTGTTCATATCCTGTGGTGCTTGCATCAGAAAAGTGATGTATTTCTCTTTTCACCAAATCTCCAAAGTTTGCAGGAACATAATATCTGCTTATTTGAACGTTTTTCAGATTGTGCAGGTCTCCTTTCCAATACTCCCACCGTGGCTTAAGTGGCTCAGGCAGCGGGTCATCCTAGTCAGTTCCTTGACGACACATCTCTTGAAGGATTCCCTTTCCATTGAGGACATAAGGGGCTATGAATCCAAGGGGGTCATATATTGCTGCGACTGTGGACAAGATGCCACACCTGGTTGGTGGTTGGTCTTTCAGAGTGATGTTGAATGTAAAGTAATCTTTCTCCACATTCCAATAAATTCTGAGTGCTCTTTCTGTTTGTGTTTCACTGAATGCCAAGTCCTTTGTTTTGGTATCCGTTACATGCTCAGAAGTTGGGATACTGTTAAGAACATCAGGATTTGTGGACATGACCTTGTGTGACCTTAATCCACCCTTTGCACATAATTCACGTGCTTCCTTTGCCCACTTTCAGGTTTTGTTATGCTTTGCTCAAGTTTGTGGAGGAATAATAAGTCTTCTTGAGAAACAGTCCTTTCATTTCTGTCAGTCTCTTTGAAATATCTTCCCAAAGCACGTCTTGCATCTGCTGGAGTGGAGGGAGGGATTTCCGTTATTGTTACTCGATGACAGAGACTGCTTGCCACGTCTGTGCCATTGTAGCGTACCGAGTTGCCAACGATGCTCCATCCCAAATCCGTATGAATGGCATAGGGTTCATTGTCTCTGCCTAAAACTACTTGTTTGGGTGCAAGAGCTCGAGGACAGGTGTAACCTATGAGAAGGCTTACTTCACAGCTGAGGAGAGGAGGGACCTCATCAACTATAGGCAGTAAATGACTCCATTGTTTGGCCGTTCCACATGTTGGTATGTGACCTCGTTTGCAGGATGCAGTCCTTCGTGTATGCAGTGGGGAGCTTTATGACCGTGGCTGAGTTATAGCCTCTCACTAAGAGATCCGATACTCTTTCGCTGCTTACAGCGGCATGTTTCCCCATCATAGTAGTCAGCTTAAGCTTTACTGGACATGCGTTTGCCTACAGTTTATATGTGACATCCTGATCAATGAAGACAGCGTCGCTCTGAGTGTCTAATAACGCATAGACACGTTTTTCCTTGTGTGGATTGTTAGCAGTTGACAGCCACACTGGGACTATCATTGAGGTGCTAACCGTCTGTTCACATCTGACAACATTCAGTGATGTGACTGTGGCCGTTTCAGGTGAGTTATCCTGAGCCGAGTTGTCTGTACTCACGTATCTTCCTCTTTGTTGTCTGTAATTATAATCATGAAGACAGGTTGGGTGTCTCTTTGTGCAGTTTTCACAAATGAGGCGACATCTGCAGTCCTTAGTGTAGTGCCCCTGCTTTAAACACCCGTAACAAAGTTGATTATCCTTTGCATAATTCTTTCAGTTTTCTAGAGACATTTCCAGAAGCTCTGGGCCTTGTGGAGCTGATGTCCACCCTGGAACAACATGCAACATGGAGAGCTGCTAGTTGTCCTTGAGATTGTCTGTTTGTCACGCTGTACAGTCGTGTTTGTGTTAAACGCACTTGCCTTGTTCCTTTGGATTCCTTTGTTTCCTTCATCACTGTTTGTTTCAGTGCTGTGGAGTGCCTGAATGGAGGTGACTGGATTACAGGCAGCTTCAGCCTCCAATGAGAGGAAGGAGGCAAAATCACTGAAGATTGGGAACTCACCACCTTCCATTAAAGTCCTTGTAACCCGTCTGTTCCATCGTGCATTGAACCAGTCCCGTAGCTTGCGTAACAGTTTTTGGTTTTCTTCGCAGTCATCAAGTATTTGTACTCCTTTGACATGTGGCATAGCAAGCATGCATGCGTTGATGAAGTCTGAGAATGTCCTTCGTCCTTCAGCGTCTCTGGGCTGCACCTTCGGCCAGTTTGATAACCTTTCTCTGAATGTCTTCTAGTTTGTCCCAAGCATCCTTGTAAGCCTCTTCATCATTTCTAAAGAAAGTCCCTTCAAGGCATTTGCGGGCTGGACCCGTCACATACCGTTTCAAATAGTAGAGTTTATCTGCTGCTGAGATGCTCTTTTGATCGATCAGGGACATAAACGTGGCTTTCCATTCAATAAAGCTGATTGGCTCACCAGTAAACACTGCTGGTTCTGGTGTGGGAAGTCTGTTCATCCTGATGCTGTCTTGAACTGCTAGTGCGAGTTGAGAGACACTCGGGGAATCTGATTGCATGGGGATGAAAGCTGGCCTTGGTGTGGGCTGTTTGGGTGTGACGATTGGGCTCACCTGTTCACCTTTTATCGATTGAACGTCACACACCTGGGATAACTCTCTGTCATATGCTCCAAACCTGGCTCGAGCTGCTTTCACGTCCTTCTGAGCTTTTAAGCGTTCCAACTCAGCCCTTATCCTTTGTTCCTCTTGTGCAAACTCGTACTCAGCCTCTTTTGCTGCCAGTTCTGCCGCTGCGTCGACTCGTTTTCCAATAAGGTTTGAAGCTGAGAACTGTTGGCTGCGATTTGATGCTGCAGTTGACCCGAATATGGACAGGGCGTCATCATGCTCCAAAAGACCACGTAAACGAATCCATACATGTTCTGCATCAAAATCATCAATACCACTTCTTCTTTCCAGAATTATTCTTACAATCTCATTAGTTATTGCATCACAAGAATCCGTCTTCCTCCTTATGTCAGATGATGGTGCCATTTGAGTTCTTATTTCTGAGTAAAGCTTCAGGACATCGTCTCTCTTTTGCTCTATCATGTCTGCGAGGTCTGCCATCTCCTTTTCTGTGATATCTGACTTTAACTTTCCTCTTGTTTCACGAACATGAATTTTCCATTCTTCATAAAGACGTAATAGTCCCCTTTCTCTTTTACTAATTTATTCCTTCTTCTCTGTTTGTGCTTTAACTCTTTCAGAACGTCTTGGCAAATCTGACATGCCTTGAGCTTTATTTTAAAGCTCACTTAACATTTGCCTTTTGTCTGTGATTGAATCCTTAATGTCTTGTCTATCTTCACTTTCATTTTGAAGAGAGTCCTTCAAACATTCGATTTCTTGCTGTAAACTTGAAATCTGTTCATTTATAGCACTTTGACTTGTTGATGTAGTCCGTAAATCTTCCATTTCAATTATTTTTCTTGAACCGTTATATCTGACCAACGTCTGCCGCCTGCTGGACGATGCGGGTATTACCGTAGAAACCGTTGGGCCGCGTCGTGAAGCTTCTGGCGATGGTCAAGCTCTTACTGTAGCATCCAGTCGATTTAGAAAGGCCAGAACTGGTGGTTTAATAGTTTATTTTGACCTTCTGTCCATTAACCAACGTAAGAGCTATGAAAAGAAAAAATAACAACACACAATAAAATCAACCATCATTCAACCGTTACCATTCATAACTCAAACATTGAAACACAATCCTTACCATAAAATACGATTTAACCATAAACATTAAAATACTTAAAATACAACTATTACACAGTACTAGTTGCACTACCGTTGCTTAGCATCCAGTTACAAGGTTAAAAAATAAAAGCACAAACTCAAAAATACAATTACTTATTTATCTAAACAATATTAACCTTATATATCTGTTGTTACAAGGATATTAAAAGCGCCGCTGCTGCTGAGAGGAGGGATGCTAGCCCTGTCCTGGGCACTGACGCAGCTACAATGACAAATACAGAAAGACTGGCTTTGGCCTATATCGTCTGTTAAAGAGGATATACCGTATTTTCCGGACTATGTCACATTAGTCAATAAATGCGTCATGAAGAAGAAAAAACATAAATAAGTCCCACTGGACTAGAAGTTGCACCTTTTGGGGAATTTTATTTTGCGCACAAGCGAAAACGAAGCACATCAACAACAGTTAGCCAGCTACATGTAGCATACACAACAAGCAAAAACGAAGCACATTAACAGTTAGCCAGCTACATGTAGCATACACAACAAGCAAAAATGAAGCACATTAACAGTTAGCCAGCTACATGTAGCATACACAACAAGTTAAAACAAAGCACATTAACAGTTAGCCAGCTACATGTAGCATACACAACAAGTTAAAACAAAGCACATTAACAGTTAGCCAGCTACATGTAGCATACACAACAAGCAAAAACGAAGCACATTAACAGTTAGCCAGCTACATGTAGCATACACAACAAGCAAAAACGAAGCACATTAACAGTTAGCCAGCATCAAGATCCATCCAGCAGGTCAACTTCCATCTGCTGGGGTTTGGGATATGTAGATGAATGAATGCAAGCTGGAGCAGCTCTCCCTAGTCAGGTTATATTCCACCCACTAAAGAACACGAAACTTAAAATGGTTGATATTGAACTCGATTATTAAGTGGAGTTGATGTAGCTAAGGACGGGTAAGGGAAGGAATATGCCAAAGTCGCAAGCAAAAGGAACTTATACGATGAAAGCTAGTAGCAATACAGCTAGCTATGCTAACGCTAGCTCGGACGAGAATGAAGCAGAGGCTACCGGAGCTCACGACGATAAAGCGGACATTATTGAAGCAATAATGGGGGTGAAGGCTGACACTGTCCGGGCGAGTGGAAGCAGCTGAGACCCGAGTAGCCGGCCTGGAGAGCAACGCCCTGGATGTCGTTGATGTGCTTTGGGAGCTTCAGCGGCAGCAAAAATCTTTACAGGGCAAGGTGGTGGGCCTCGAGAGCCGCTCTCGGAGAAACAATATCCGCATCTTCGGGGTGGCAGAAGGCGAGGAGGGGAGCTTGGTGCCACAGTTTATTGAGGGGTTTTTGAGAGGAGAGTTGCCATTACCTCAGGAGCTGGACCTCGGCGTACAGCGCGCCCACCGGAGCCTGGCTCCAAAACTGAGTCCCGAAGCTACGCCAAGAGCTATCATTAACTTTCAAGAGTTCAGGATGAAGGAGCTGGTTCTCAAAGAAGCGTGGAAGAAGGGCAAAATTCAGCTGAAAGACAGAATTATTTATTTTGATCACGACTATGCTGCTGAGGTGGTTAAACGACGTAAGGAGTATAACACGATAAAGAGAGCCCTGAAAGAAAATCGGATCCGGTTCCAAACACCACTGACGAGCATCAGGATCCACTGGGATTCAGGAGCCCGCACCTACTCCAACCCGAGGGAAGTCTGGAGCGAGCTGAGGAGGCGAGGCATTCAGGTGGACGACCAGGAGCCAGCAGAAGGTGAAAGTGACCCGGTGGAACGGATCCGTGAGAAGCTGGGGTCATGGAAAAAGGCTGCTGGCCGCAGTGAGCAAACGGGGGCGGTGACTCAAAGCGTGAAGGAAAGGCTCCGGGGGTTCCGAAGGGAACCAGCAAACACTTCATGAAAGATGTCCCCCACTGCATCACAAGGTTTGGCTCCTGAAAAAATCCAGGGCATTTCTTCTAAATATTATCTCAGTTCCCTAACCCTTACTCTTGGATTATTGGATGACTGGGGGAGCCTGCTTTGTGCTTGGTTGATAGATCTGTTTTACTCAGAAGGATGGGTAAGTTGAGTGTTTACTCCTTTACCCTACTTGTCTGTGGGCCCTCTCTCTATGAGAGACCTAACCCACGGCCCACCAGCAGGGCCACACCCAGTGGAGAGGTGTTACCCTCTCCACGTTTGGAGGTCTGTTTTTGTTTGTTATGTGTGTATAGCTTTGATGGTTTGTTTCACATGTTCAGTGAATGTTTTGTTTATTTCTGTTTGTTATGTGAGGGCTTAGTCTGTTTTTTTTTTTTTTTTTCAGGTGCAGGGATACATATCCTTAACGATCAATGGGTCTGTTATATTATAATGTACAGTCTCTGACTGTATGCTCTATAAGTTGGAATGATACCATGTCAATGCTAAACATTTGCACCTGGAATGTAAATGGGATCCATACGCCAATTAAATGGAGAAAGGTCTTGAATTATTTGCAGAGGGAGCAGGTTCATGTAGCCTTGCTACAGGAAACACACTTGGATGCTAAAGAACATGCAAAATTGCAGCAGGGTGTTTTTAATCAGATTTACTTTTCCTCCTTCTCATCTAGGAGCAGGGGTGTGGCTATTTTAATTAGGAAAACTTTGCCTTTCAAACTTGTAGACTGTATAACAGATACAGGGGGACGCTATGTGATTGTGAGAGGTGTCTTATATGGTGAGGAAATTGCATTTATGAAACTGTATTGCCCACCTGGCCAGCCAGGGGACTACTTAATATCTGCATTCACAAAACTTGTTAATCTCAATATTAGAAATTCAATTGTAGGGGGGGATTTTAATTGTCATTTGAATCCACTCATGGATAAATCCCCAGCAGGTTCACAGTGACTCTTACATATGGCCAAGACCATTACAACCCTGTGTGAAGAGCTGGCTTATGTAGATGTGTGGAGAGAACAACACCTGACAGATAAAGAATTCACTTTCTTTTCAAAAGTACACAAGTGTTATACTCGGATAGATTATTTCTTTGTTCCAAAAGCTATACTATCTTCGATTATATGTAGCTCCATGGGAAATATAGTCATTTCAGATCACGCTGTTGTCTTTATTCAGTGTGACACGGGGAATTTGACTAAGCAGACCAGAAGGTGGCACTTTGAATCCTCAATCCTATGTGATAAGAACTTTACAACCTACTTCGTAGAAGAATTCAAACAATTTTGGTCAATCAACGCAGCTTCCACAGATAACTCTTCATTATTGTGGGGGACTTCTAAGGCCTACTCCAGAGGTCTAATCACCTCTTATATAAAAAGCAAAAGGCGAAGACAATCAGAGCAGAGAGTAATACTAGAGTCAAGGCTAAAAAAAGCTGAAGCTATCTTGTTAAATCTTCAACTTATAAACTCAAGAAATTTCTGCTCTCCGATTTGCACTAGACTGTTTGCTAACTAAAGAGGCAGAGCGTAAAATCAGATTTGCTAAACAAACGTTGGGAAGTATCTGTCATATTTGACAAAAAAGAAATCTGATTCTCAAAACATTTCTTCTGTTAAAGGTGCAAACGGTAGACAGTTCTTTGACACGGCAACAATTAATGACATGTTTAGAAGCTTTTATGAGAATCTATATGACTCACAGGTGCATACTGATACTTCAGACTTCATGGATAACTTTTTTTCAAACTTAAATCTTCCTAGTTTGAATTTAGACCAGAAATCTACTTTGAATTCTCTAATAACAAGGACAGAAGTGTTGGAAGCTATTAAGGCATTGCAAGCTGGGAAGGCGGCGGGGCCAGACGGTTTAAATTCTGAATTCTATAAAGAATTCCAAGGAATACTGGTTGACCCGCTTCTAAACATGTATAATGATTCATTTGTAAAAGGCATTCTTCCCATCTCTCTGAGGGATGCTAATATCTCATTGATACTTAAAAAGGGAAAACCACCAGAAGATTGTGCGTCGTATCGGCCAATCTCCTTGTTAAATGCAGACTTAAAAATTCTGTCCAAAGTATTAGCTCGGCGCCTGGAAGGACTGCTCCCTTTTCTTATAAACCACGATCAAACTGGTTTTATTAAGGGCCGCAACTCATACAATAACATGCGCAGGTTACTAAATGTGATTCAAATATTCCAACAAAAGTCTATGCATGGTCTTGTTGTCTCTCTTGATGCGGAAAAGGCATTTGACCGTGTTGAATGGCCCTTTCTTTTTTACGCTCTACATAAATTTGGGTTAGGTGATAACTTTCTGAGTTGGATTAAGCTTCTCTATAGCCACCCCTGTTCTTCAGTTCTAACTCAAACTGGGTGATTCTTGTAAAGACACTGAGATTGAGATTAAGGGCAAGGGCCACATGTGGTCCTTGCCCAGCACTGTGCCTCAATAGATTGTTCGAGAAGAAAAATGTTTTTTGCGGATACTTAAGTTGGAACCGTGAATAGCTGGGGGTTCACTGTATATATTTTAATATATATAAGTGCTACCTGAGTAATTGTTGCGGGACCAACCAAACTATAAAAAAAAGGGCGACTTATAGTCCGGTAAATACGGTACTCCTCTTGGCTCTACAATACAAATACATCTTGACTAATCCCTGACATCCTCACATAATGAGTCGCTGCTAAAGGGTGGCATTTTCCATCGCCATCTTTGGTTCTTTTTTTGGCAGCTTTGAGACAAAGTCACATTTTTCTTGGTCTCATAGTTAAACATTTATTGACTAATGATCACATGTAAAGTCATCATCATCGTCATCCACTTATCCTGGGCCGGGTCGCGGGGGCAGCAGCCTAAGCAGGGAAGTCCAGACTTCCCTCTCCCCGGCCACTTCCTCTAGCTCTTCCGGGGGGGACCCCAAGGCGTTCCCAGGCCAGCCGAGAGACATAGTCTCTCCAGCGTGTCCTGGGTCTTCCCCGTGGTCTCCTCCCAGTGGGACGTGCCCTGAACACCTCACCAGGGAGGCGTTCAGGAGGCATCCTGAATAGATGCCCGAGCCTCCTCATCTGGCTCCTCTCAACGCGGAGGAGCAGCGGCTCTACTCCGAGCTCCTCCCGGATGACTGAGCTTCTCACCCTATCTCTAAGGGAGAGCCCAGCCACCCTACGGAGGAAGCTCATTTCAGCCGCTTGTACCCGCGATCTTGTTCTTTCGGTCATTACCCAAAGCTCGTGACCATAGGTGAGGGTAGGAACGAAGATCGACCGGTAAATCGAGAGCTTCGCCTTTCGGCTCAGCTCTCTCTTCACCATGACGGATCTGTGCAGGGTCCGCATCACTGCAGACGCTGCACCGATCCGTCTGTCGATCTCCCTCGCCATCCTTCCCTCACTCGTGAACAAGTCCCCGAGGTATTTGAACTCCTCCACTTGGGGCAGGATCTTCTCCCCAACCTGGAGGGTGCACTCCACCCGTTTCCAGCTGAGAACCATGGCCTTGGATTTAGAGGTGCTGATTCTCATCCCGGCCGCTTCACATGCGGCTGCGAACCGATCCAGTGAGAGCTGGAGGGCATGGCCTGATGAAGCCAACAGGATCACGTCATCTGCAAAATGCAGCGACCCAATCCTGAGGTCACCAAACCGAACCCCCTCAACGCCCTGGCTGCACCTAGAAATTCTGTCCATAAAGGTTATGAACAGAATCGGTGACAAAGGGCAGCCCTGACGGAGTCCAACCCGCACTGGAAATAGGTCCGACTTATTGCCGGCAATGCGGACCAAGCTCTGGCACCGGTCATATAGGGAGCGGACACCCCGTATCAGGGTGCCCAACACCCCGTACTCCCGGAGCACCCACCACAGGACTCCCCGAGGGACACGGTCGAATGCCTTCTCCAAGTCCACAAAACACATGTGGACTGGTTGGGCAAACTCCCATGCACCCTCAAGGACCCTGCCGAGGGTGTAGAGCTGGTCCACAGTTCCACGGCCAGGACGAAAACCACATTGCTCCTCCTGAATCAGAGGTTCGACCGGTCGGCGGACCCTCCTCTCCAGTACCCCTGAATAGACCTTACCGGGGAGGCTGAGGAGTGTGATCCCTCTATAGTTGGAACACACCCTCCGGTCCCCCCTCTTATAAAGAGGGACCACCACCCCGGTCTGCCAATCCAAAGGCACTGCCCCCGATGTCCATGCGATGTTGCAGAGTCGTGTCAACCATGACAGCCCTACAACATCCAGAGCCCTAAGGGACTCCGGGCGGATCTCATCCACCCCTGGGGCCTTGCCACCGAGGAGCTTTTTAACTACCTCGGCAACCTCGGCCCCAGAGATAGGGGAGCCCATCCACGAGTCCCCAGGCCCTGCTTCCTCACTGGAAGGCATGTCGGTGGGATTGAGGAGGTCTTTGAAGTGGTCCCTCCACCGATCTACGACGTCTCGAGTCAAGGTCAGCAGCGCACCATCCCCACCATACACAGTGTTGACTGTGCACTGCTTCCCCCTCCTGAGACGCCGGATGGTGGTCCAGAACCTCTTCAAAGCCGTCCGGAAGTCGTTTTCCATGGCCTCACCAAACTCCTCCCATGCCCAGGTTTTTGCCTCAGCAACCGCGGTAGCTGCGCCCCGCTTGGTCTGTCGGTACCCGTCAGCTGCCTCCGGAGTCCCACAGGCCAAAAAGGCCTGATAGGACTCCTTCTTCAGCTTGACGGCATCCCTCACCACCGGTGTCCACCAAGAGGTTCGGGAATTGCCGCCACGACAGGCACCGACCACCTTACGGCCACAGCACCGATCGGCCGCTTTGACAATGGAGGCACGAAACATAGTCCACTCGGACTCAATGTCCCCTGCCTCCCCCGGCACATGGTCGAAGCTCTCCCGTGTCCCAATGATCCTAGGAGCTCAGTTGTCGGGGGCTATATGCCCCTGGTAGGGTCACCCATGGCAAACAGGTCCTAGGGGAGGGACCAGACAAAGGGCGGCTCAGAAAGCCCCAATGACGAGTACAATAATTGGTCCTGGGCTTCCCTCGCCCGGACGCGGGTCACCGGGGCCCCCTCCTGGAGCCAGGCCTGGGGGTGGGGCACGATGGCGAGTGCCTGGTGGCCGGGTCTTCACCCATGGACTCGGCATAGCCCGAAGAAGCTACGTGGGACCTTCCTCCCGTGGGTTCACCACCCATAGGAGGGACCAGAGGGGTCGGGTGCGATGTGAGCTGGGTGGCAGCCGAAGGCGGGGACCTTGGCGGTCCGACCCTCGGCTCCAGAAACTAGCTCTAGGGACGTGGAACGTCACCTCTCCGGCGGGGAAGGAGCCTGAGCTGGTGTGCGAGGTTGAGAAGTTCCGACTGGATATAGTTGGCCTCACCTCGACACACAGCAGGGACTCTGGAACCACGCTTCTTGAGAGGGGTTGGACTCTCTTCCACTCTGGAGTTGCCACTGGTGAGAGGCGCCGGGCAGGGGTGGAAATACTTATTGCCCCCCGGCTCAGTGCCTGTATGTTGGAGTTTACTCCGATAAACGAGAGGGTAGCCTCCCTCCGCCTTCGGGTGGGGGGATGGAACCTGACTGTTGTTTGTGCCTATGGTCCAAACGGCAGTTCAGAGTATCCACCCTTTTTGGAGTCCTTGGAGGGGATACTGGAGAGTGCTCCTTCTGGGGATTCCCTCGTTCTGTTGGGGGACTTCAACGCCCATGTTGGCAATGACAGTGAGACCTGGAGGGGTGTGATTGGGAGGAATGGCCCCCCTGATCGGAATCCGAGTGGTGTTTTGTTATTGGACTTCTGTGCTCGTCACAGATTGTCCATAACAAACACCATGTTCAAGCATAAGGGTGTCCATATGTGCACTTGGCACCAGGACACCCTAGGCCGCAGTTTGATGATCGACTTTGTAGTCGTCTCACCGGACTTGCGGCCGCATGTCTTGGACACTCGGGTGAAGAGAGGGGCGGAGCTGTCAACCGACCATCACCTGGTGGTGAGCCAACTGCGATGGTGGGGGAGGATGCCGGACAGACCTGGCAGGCCCAAACGTATTGTGAGGGTCTGTTGGGAACGTCTGGCAGAATCTCCTGTCAGAAGGAGTTTTAACTCCCACCTCCGGGAGAGCTTCGACCACATGTAAAGTTGGAAACATAAATCTGGTCTCTTGCTCTGCAGCTTGAGCAAAGAGCCCTTAAACATTGTAAACAGGACTTGTTAATTGTGTCAGTTTCCCCTCCTGCACAAGAGGGTTAGGGTGCACAGTGCCCCACTCTGTGATATATGCAGGGAAAACCCCACATTCTTTGATCCTCCTTGTCACAATTTGTACTCCCAGACTGGTTCACATCAATCACATAGATACAACATCTCAGCTACATGTTTGAGTTAATCATACTAAGAACATAAATAAAGGGTATAAAAATCTGACATAGACTATAATGATTTATTCTGACAGTCGCCGAGGTATTCGTAACCCCTTTTTCTAACTTTTTGTCCAGCTCTACATTCTGATTAATTGGGAACATCAGGAAACAGAAACAATCTAAGCAACACATTGTTTATGGTTCATAAAGATGTTAAGAAGGTTGAAACCACATGTACTCCTCTTAAACAGTAAATATACTGATGACAGGCTCGTTGTCCTGGTTAGGCACATATTTGACCTCTAAACAGGTTACCTCTGCAAGAGGTTTATACAAACAGATCTCATTGAATGTAGCCTCTGCAGATGCTGCTCTAGTTTAGTTTATAGATGCGTTGATATACTCCATTGAAAGCTGAGAAAACAATGATGGCCCTAAATTCTCCCAGACATGTGGTCCTTGCCCACCACTGTGCCAAGTGTCTGTCTGTCTGGATGTATTTATTTGTGTCTATATGTATAAACTACTGGTGGGACTTGATTAATTTTTTTTAACTAATTAACTATATGCTTTGTAATTAATTAATCGAAATTAATCGCATGACCATAATTTCCTCAAAAGCAACATTTTTTTCTGCAAATAAATTGTATTGGACGACTTATCAAATAATACACACAGACATGACTTTTAACTGAAGCTCATTTAATGGCTGGTAATTTCATTTCATTTCAAAATTGTAAACAAAGGTAAGTACAGTTGCTGAATTTTGCTTGAAATAGTCTTTCTGCACGGCATGTCAAAGGTTTCATCACACGCAGCTGTCCGTAGCACATCTTGTAGACCTTTGTCTTCTACCACTGATAGCGGTCTACAGTCTTTGGCAACCCACTTTGCGAGTGAATTCGTCTGTTTCCGACGTTTACTTGCTCATTTTCCGTCTAAATCCATTTGTCATTTGGTCAAGTTGCTGCTGACCAGAACCGCTAGCGCGAGCCGTTTCTGTGCTAGCTGCGAAGTACTTCTGTGGTAGGCAAACTCTTTTTTGCATAGTTTGCAATACACGGTGGCTTTGTCTCTCCCATCTGGTCGTTTTTTGAAAATGAATTTACCGTCCTGCAAAGTTGTTATGTCTTTCACCTCTACGGATGTAGGAAGGAGGAGGCAGATTCAGGAACAAACTTATCTTTTAATGAGGCGCAGTCAGTCACGGAACGACATGCTACATCGGCGCACACAACAAGCTAACGTGCCTACGTCATCACGTGACTACGGAATCCAGGCACGGACCAAATACATTACAAAAGTACTCTCTCCCGTCTCCATTCGTCCCCAAGCCAGCCTGGGACTGTGTGCGTCAGTATAAGTGGCGTACCAGAACATGGTGAACTGACAAACGTTCCTGGTTTTTTGACATGCAAACTGCGTTAAAATGCGTTAATATTTTGAATTAATTAACGTCCTTCTTATTAATTAATTGTAATTAACGCGTTAATGTCCCACCCCTAGTATAAACATATTATAATTATATGTTGTATGACCACTGCAGCAGCTGCGGCTAACAATAACATCTCTGCAGCCAGTACTTTGCCTGTAGTTGTAATAATATTAATACCATAAACATCAGGTGAAACATTTTATATTTATATGCGTACTCATTTATTTTCAAAATGTATTAATGAAATCAGTGTTCATCCATGCAATATACATATTACTCATCCTATCACAATTTATTTTCCCAATTTAATTACTTTATCACTAGTAACGCAATGTTGTCAAAGACGGGAGAAATTAAAATACATCCATTATTAGCGCTGTAGCGATACACGATATTTGCCTCACGATACGATATATATCAACCTATTCAGCTCACAATACAATTCAATACACTTACATCATTTTCTGAAAGATTTTAAATGCAAAGTGAGATTTTGGTAACATCTTGTGAGTGTTCCACTGGCTTTGATTGAATTGAACTGAAAGCATCAATTACGCGATATATGGCTCTGACTGGCAGCTTGCCAATGCTGGACAAAATGAATTAAAGATGTGGTAAGAAAATTAGTTGCATTTAATTAAACAGTGCAAATTGTAACTTACAAGATTTTTGAAAAGTAAAGTTAAAGTGCAAGTGGCCTCTTAGGCAGCTTTGCTAGCTTGATACTGAACATATGAGGAGCTACTAGCCAGTCTAGCCACCAGATTAAGTAAAAATAAAGCATGGCAGTCAATAATTCAAGTCCATTAGAGCGACATTTAAGCCAAATTAAAATTGTACCCATCTTAGAGTAGTTTGAGTAAGTTCTGACCAATAAGTGAACACTAAACAGAAAAACTACTCTACACATAACTGCATGCAAATACCATAACATTATAATCTATATCTGGGAAGTAAAAATATATATTAATTAAATCTATGTATTAGATTGATGTGTGGCAAGAGAGGGGAAGAGACATGACTCTGCCTCCAGTAAAAGTGTTGACATAATGCAAATTCAGAGACGTTCAATGGAGTTCATGCATCTGGTTGTGATTTATCACTGTGAAAAAGTAAAAACTACTGATCGTAAATACTTGTTTCCAAATGTGAGAGTTTGTATTGAAGGTTCAATGGCAAGGGAAGCGGCCTCATCATGGCATTGATGCTCCTGCCATAAAGTCTAGAAATGAATTGCTGAGTATTCAGAGTTTAGACATTGGCATTAGAGATAGGAGCTCTATGATTATCAGCAGACCACCAATAACAACCGACCCTCAGCATCTTCTTATGTATTGTGTAGTTTGTAGCAGCAGAAGTCTGGAGACTATAATGAAACTGATGTTTCTGTCAGCACCAAGATAACTGCCTGACTGCCCAGTCACTGTTGAAGAACTTCTGTCTGACACCAATCTGCCTTAAGACCGAACTGCTGCCATACCTGGCCAAAGTCAACATCCCTATGAGAAGCCAAGGTAACACACACACACACACACACACACACACTTCAATGGTAGCATCTGTACACCAGGGCTCCCCAAACTACGGCCCGCCTCCACACTTGGCCTGCCCCCCTGAACAATACCAGAGACAAAAATATACAGTGTGTGACATAAACTTAGGACCACCCATTTCCAGGGGGCCAATCATCCTTTAGAGCGGCCAAATGAAAATAAGACTGCACGTTCCCCACTGCCACATTCCACACCCACCCACCCTGCCCCGCCCTCCAAGACGGTCTGGTCCGAAAAACACAAAAATTCCAGGGGCCCGATGAGCGACAGGACCCCTCTTGAATTTCACTTGAATAAACTTCATTCTGCATATTGTCATAGATTTTTATATACAACACTTAATGGTCTACAACAGGGGTCCCCAACCACCGGGCCGCGGCCCGGTACCGGTCCGTGAGGCATTTGTTACGGGGCCGCAAAGAAAGAATAACTAATGCATACAATTTCCGTTGTATCGATTATTAGCGTCTAAAAGGTGTTTTATTTTCTCCAACGTAACAATTGCCTCTTGATACGTTGCTAAAAAAAACAGCCGTGAACTCGCGAAAATTCATAAAAAGAAACAAAAGTCTTTGGAGAGCTTCTTTGCTAAGGAGAAAAGTCCAACTGAGGAGGAAGAAGCGGAGGTGAGGACCTCCAAGAAGAGAAACCAGGACTAAGATTTAAAACACTGTTTATCAACAGCTGATTAGCTTCATTAACGAGCAATGAAGGATTCAAAACTGCTTCAGCACAGAGACCAAGAACCCCGATTAAAAAACAAGAACCCGGATTAAAAGACAAGAATGTGGAATTTATGAAACAAAAAACCATGAAGGACCACAATTTATGGTGAGTCGATATTGTGTGTGCAAGTGCATAATATAAAAGTTAATTGGTAAGATTATATTCCTTTTTAAATTTAATTATACCCCCCCGCCCCCCCGGTCAGCGAAAAAGGTTCACGGCGTGAAACCGGTCCGTGGCAGAAAAAAGGTTGGGGACCGCTGCCCTACAAGATCACGTTGTCAGAAAGGAAGAAGGTAGGATGGACGAGTTGGAACACCAAAACTTGTCAAATAGTGGAATTGGTCACACACTCGGCCGTTCACACCAGGAAGTTGGTGAAAACCTGGCAAACAAAGAAAATTAAGATACTAAAACATCTTTTGGTCGACCAACAAAGATTAATGATCTTGTTAAACACAAAATTTTGAGTAAAAAAATAAAATAAGGAATCCGAAAGCAAGAAAAACACAAGTGATCAGATTAAGTTTGTGGTGGAAAATTTGAAAAATGGTCAAAAATAATATTTTGTGACAAGAAAAAGTTCCATTTAGGTAGCCCTGACAGCTACAAACACTATTAGCACCATGCAGACAGTAACAAACTGACTTTGTCAACATGTGTAGCCGTGAGCCAGTCCCAAATGCAGAAGGTTGCATCAGGAATGGCATCCCATGTAAAAATGTAAAATGCAAATCAACGTAAATAAGTCATCCCGGACCGGTTGAGGCCCAGGTTAACAACGATCGCCAGCAGCGTTGTTACCCCCCCTGGATGCTGCTGGAAACTGGATTACTGTGGGTCGAATACAGAGATGAAGAAGAGGAGGAAGACGAGTGCCTTAGAGGAGGAGACGTTCAGGAGTGACTTAAACTACGTTCACACTGCAGTGCTTAATTTATTTTTGTAAAATCCAATTTGTTTGCGAGTTCGTTCACATTTCCATTTAACTGCAACTTGTATGTGATCTACTGTGTGAACGCAAGTGACCCAAAAGCGTCCCGCATGCACAGAGGAGGACACAATGATGTCTCCAGCAGTGTTCGATGCTTAGGCTCCACCGTTGCCTCCATATTTACTATGTGGCAATTTTAAAATTGTTGTCCAACCGGAGCCAGCACATTTACAACGTAATATTTATAAGAACATTAAAAAATGAAGCCATGGGGCCTCATGTATCATCCGTGCGTACATTCATTCTCACGTCAAAGTTCAGGTGTATCAAGAGTGGAAATGACCGTGGAAATGTGGCTGGCGTATGCACATTTCTACATTGGCGACACCTAGAGGCGATGCTGGGAAACTGTTACATTAAATAAATGTCAAATACACATCAGAGACACATGAACAATGAACACTGACATACAGCTAACGCACCCAGCTGTCCGCAATTACAGGAGTGGATAGAAAAGCAAAGTGGTGCCGAAAACACCATTAACAATCACCGCCTTGGTTCTATTAGAAGACACTGCAAATGGTGTTCAGAGACGGGGAGGATTTACCGGCCCATGATGATGACTGGCTCATCAGCCTCTTCAGGTTCCTCCTGGTAATCCTCCTGGAACTGTGCGCAGAGCTGCAGCCGGCCTTGGAGCGCTGCTGGTACCGATACAGGGGCTGACCACACTGGGGTTCCTCGCAACCGGGGCATCCCAGAGGGAGCTAGGGTGAACAGATCATCACCCGACAAATGTGGGACAGCAGTGTAAGTGGGACAAAGGAGGGACACTTCGCAGATGCCAAACAATTATTATTATTTCCAGACATATGATATATTTTATATAATTACCGTATTTTCATGACCATATGGCGCACCTGGTGATTTGGTGCAGTCTCATTAACAGCTGCTTTTTCGGTACTTTAAACATACAAAGGGCGCGCTGGCTCAAAAGGCGCCGGCATGATAGGTTCGCAAAATAAAGCAGGAGCAAAACTGAGTTTGGTAGTCACATTTATTTAATCGTCATTAATCAAACCCATCAAAGTCCTCATCCTCTGTTTCTGAATTCAAATCAAACATGCCAGGTTCCCTTTCTTCACTGTCTGTCAGAGTCACTTTCCGTGCCGTGCGGCGCCTCGGAAATGATGCCGAAGGCTCGAACAACAGTGCCAGCAGACACGTTAGCCCAAGCATCTACAATCCATTCACAAATTGTGGCGTAACTCGCCCGGTGCAGCACTGCCTCCCACTCTTAGTGAAACTGTGGTCTCCGTCTGTCATCCATCGCTCCCACGCCGCTCGCAGCCTTACTTTGAACGGCTTGTTCACACCGATGTCCAGCGGTTGGAGAACCTTCGTCAGGCCTCCCGGAATGACGGCAAGCTCGGAGTTCATCTCCTTCACTTGTTTTTTCACATCAGCTGTGAGTCATAGATCAACAGCGATGGTGATGCGTGGAAAAAACCACCTGGTCTATTCACATACCCCCCCCCCCCCCGCAGCCACTCTTTCATCATTTCCTCATCCATCCAGCCCTTTTCATTTGCCTTGATGATGACTCCAGCTGGAAACTTCTCTTTAGTTTAGGCAAAGTCTTCCTCTTGAAGATCACCATCGGCGGCAGCTTCTGTCCGTTAGCGTGGCAGCCGAGCACAACGGTAAAAGAAGACTTCTCGTGCCCCGTTGTGCGTATCGCTACCGTGCTGGTGCCCTTCTTCTCGACAGTGTGACTCACCGGGATGTCGAAAGTGAGCGGCACCTCGTCCATGTTGGTGATGGCGCTGGGCTGGATGCGTTTGTCGGAGATCTGTTTGCTACAGTAGGAGCGGAAGATCTCCAGCTTTTCATTATGATCCGCTGGAAGCTGCTGCGCTACTGTAGTCCTTGGCCGGATGGAAAAATGGCACCGTTTCATGAAACGAAAGCACCAAGACGGACCTGCTTGGAAATGTTCAATGTTCATTTCTTCTGCGAGCGCGACTGCTTTGAGTCGAATGGTGACCGTCGAAACGCTTCTCGCACTTGCTCTTTGCTATTTAATCCACTGCTCGAGTCTTTCCTCCAACTCGGGCCACCTCGCCTTATGCCCGCGGAAACTCTTGACCTGGCGGAGCGCGTTTTCCAGCTTCCTCCATTTGCGAACCATCGACTCGTTAATCTTGAATTCTCTTGTGGCTGCTCGATTTCCATGTTCCTCCGCGTAGCTGATGGCCTTCAGTTTAAACTGCTTCATAAGTGTGTCTCTTTGCCATTTTCAGGGTTGTTAAAACAACGATGTTCTGCATAATGCACAAACCTGTTCTTTTATATACCGTTCATCCACGCCCACACTTCCCCCTTTAACGTTCTCATGGTGTCCTCTCCTACGTCCGCCTTACAACAACACACAGCGCGGCACATTTTGAAGAAAATGTAAGACTTCGTCAAGGCTGCTGCCTGTACTGCGGCCAGCCCGGACATTTCAGCGATTCTTGTCCAGTAAAAGGCAGGGCCCCAGTCAGATAGAGGGCACTGGTGAGCCATATCTTCCCTCGGAACAAGCCCTCGCGACCCATCCTCCGGCCCTGGCTTCGGTGCGCCGGTGGCGATCACCAGGTGGACGCCCTTATGGATTCTGGCACAGATGCTGACTTCTTGGACATCTCAGTGGCCGACCAGCTGGGCATTGACCGCGAGGCGCTGACTGACCCCATCCACGCCACAGCGCTCGATGGCCATCTCCTCCACTGGGTCACTCATCAGATGACGCCAATCACCTTGACATTGTTACGCTACGTGAGCTACACGACAACATCGGCAAACAGCAACACAAGCACCCGGAGGCGCTCTACGTGGTTGCAGGTGACTTTAACCACGTCAACCTGACGGACATTTTGCCACGGTTTCACCAGCATGTCACCATTGCAACCCGGGGGAACAACACGCTTGACCGGGTGTATACGAACCGCAAGGACAGCTACAGGGCTACCCCCCGTCCCCACCTCGGCCTCTCTGACCACATCTCCATCATGCTCGTCCCTTCCTACCGTCCTGTATGCAGGTCCACTCGCCCAACACAGAAATCCATCACTGTGTGGCCTGGTGACGCTGCCTCCAAGCTGCAGGACTGCTTCGAGCGGACTGAATGGCAGATCTTCAGGGAAGTGGCAACATATGCTGGAGACGTGGACCTGGAGGAGTACACATCATCTGTCCTGGGCTTCATCAGCAAATGTGTTGAGGATGTGACCACCACCAGAACAGTCACTATTCACCCCAACCAGAAACCATGGCTGAACGGTGAAGTTTGCTCTCTCCTGAAAGCCCGGGACACAGCATTCAGGTCTGGTGATGCTCCAGCACTCAGAGCGGCGAGGAGAAGCCTGACATCGGGCATAAAGAGGGCCAAAGCCTCCTATGCTCGGAGAATAGCGGGTCATTTTGCTTCCAACGACCCCCGGAGCATGTGGAAGGGCATCAGAACCATCACGGACTACAAAAAGAGAGGCATGGAGTGCCCCAGGGACCCGTCTCTTCCTGATGCCCTTACCTCAGTCTGGCTGCTGAGGATGTGATGAGGTCCCTGCAGAAAATCAATCCCCGCAAGGCTGCAGGCCCGGGATGTTGTTGATGTTGGGACAACATCCCAGGCTGGGTTCTGAGGGACTGTGCCGATCAGCTCTTTGAGGTGTTGACCGACATCTTCAACACCTCATTGTCCCAGGGCTCAGTGCCGACGTGTCTGAAGACAGCCACCATCATCCCTGTCCCCAAGACCTCCACCGTTTCATGCCTGAACAACTATCGGACGGTTGCTCTGACTCCGATAGTCATGAAGTGCTTTGAACGGCTGGTGATGGGGCACATTAAGGAGAGCGTCGATGACAGCGTGGACCCCCATCAGTATGCGTACCGGAGGAACCGCTCCACTGATGATGCCATCGCTTCTGTGGTTCACGAGGCCCTGAGTCACCTGGAGACCAGAGACGCTTATGCCAGGCTGCTGTTTCTGGACTTCAGCTCAGCATTTAACACTATCATCCCGCAGACTCTGGTCAACAAACTGGTGACACTGGGACTGAGCCCATCGATGTGCAACTGGGTCCTGGACTTCCTGACAAACCGGCCACAGACTGAGAGTCCGCAACACATCCTCCACCCCCATCATCCTCAACACCGGCTCGCCTCAAGGATGCGTTCTGAGCCCTCTGCTGTTCACCCTGCTGACGTATGACTGCAAAGCCAAGTACCCGAGCAGTCATATCGTCAAGTTCGCAGACGACACAGCAGTGGTGGGACGCATCCTCAACAACGACGAGTCGGAGAACATGCAGGAGGTGGAACATCTGGTGCAGTTGTGCAGAGAAAACAACCTCTGCATCAATGTGAAGAAAACGAAGGAGATGATTGTGGATTAAAGGAAAGGAGGCTACACCCCCCCCCCCCCTCTACATCGGAGGAGCAGCTGTCGAGGTGGTCCAGAGCATCAAGTACCTGGGCGTGCACATCGCTAGCGACCTGGCGTGGAGGAGTAACTCAGCCGCCCTAGTGAAGAAGGCACACCGGCGCCTCTACTTTCTAAGGAGGCTGAGGCGAGCAGGTATGGGCACCTCTGTCCTGGCGTCCTTCTGCGGTGGAGAGTGTCCTCTCATCCTGCATCACGGTGTGGTACGGCAGCTGCTCTGCTGCAGACAGGAAGGCCCTGCAGACAGGAAGGCCCTGCAGCGGGTGGTAAAATCGGCCCAAAGGACTTCGGAGAGCAGCCTACCCACCGTGAGTGACATTTACAGCAGGAGGTGCAGGAAAAAGGCAACCTGCATCATGAAGGACCCCACCGACCCTGCACACGGACTGTTTCCCCCCTCCCATCTGGGAGGAGGCTGCGCAGCATCAGGGCCAGAACCACCAGGTTCAAAAACAGTTTCTTCCCTGATGCTGTGAGAGTTATGAACAGTGGATAACTCAGGCCAAATTCACTGCTTCCTTGTTGGACTAATTTTGTTACATTGGATGCTGCTACTGGGGATCGTGCAATCACTTTTGTGTATTTAGTTTTACGTTGAATGAATGTGTGTCTGTTTTTGGTGACTGTTTGTTGTGCGCCTCGACCTGGGACCTGAGTGCTGTTTTTCGTTCTTGCATGAGAGTGTCTGAATGACAATAAACATTTCTTGATTCTTGATTCTTGATCTTTTCAAGAACCGAGAAGGAACATGTGACCCACATCCGCAAGGTCCTCCAGAGACTGCTGGAGAACCAGCTTTTCATCAAAGCGGAAAAGTTTCCGCTTTGATGACATACAAGTTGCAGAAAAGGTCCGAGCGGTTACGGAGTGGCCAGCCCCATCGTCACACAAAGATCTCCAACGATTCCTGGGTTTTGCCAATTTCTACAAGCGGTTCATCCGGAACTACAGCTCGCTGGCCGCCCCCTTCACCTCTCTCACCTCTATGAATTGGCTGGAATGTGAAGAAAAGCCATTTCCCGTGAGGCCAGGTGGGCGCTATTCTTCACCCGGTTTAACTTCTGCTTGTCCTATCGCCCAGGTTCAAAGAACACGAAACCCGACGCCTTGTCCAGATGACATCTCCCGTGCCACCAACCCCTCCAGCCTGACCTCATCGTCCCACCTGCCTGCATCGTGGTCCTTGTTACCTGGGAGGTGGAGGAGCAAGTGAGACAGGCACACAGGGAAAACCCTCCTGCCCAGCAGATCGCCTTTACGCCCCCCCCCCCCCGGGCTCCGCTCACTAGCCCTTCAGTGGTGTCATTCCTCCCGCTTGGCATGCCACCCAGGGGTAAAGTGTACTTTGGCCTCGGTCCAGCAGCGTTTCTGGTGGCCCTTTATGAGGGAGGATGTCAGGGACTTTGTCGCCGCCTGCCCCGTCTGTGCCCAAAATAAGTGCTTGAATCAGGCTCCTTCCGGTCTCCTGCAACCATTGCCCATTCCTCACCGCCCCTGGTCCCACATTGCCATAGATTTCATCACTGAGCGCCCCGTGTCAGAAAGTAACACAGTCATATTAACCATCAGTAACCGCTTCTCAAAGGTGACTCACCTTGTTACCCAAGCTTCCTTCAGCCTTCGGTCCCGGCGTCGGGGGAGGGGGTTTCAGTATTTCGTTGACTGGGAGGGTTATGGTCCCAAGGAGCGCTCGTGCGTCCTGGCGCGGGGCATCCTGGACCCGTCCCTCATCTGGAACTTCCATCAGGACCACCCCGACCAGCCTGGGGGAACCTCGGGTGCCGTTCCTAGAGGGGGGGGGGGGGTTTTGTCACACCTTGAGGCGGGTCTGTGTCCTTCCCCCACTAACTCCCCCTGTCATCTCGGATCCACCTCATGCAATCAGTTCATTCCTGTCACCTGTGTTCCCGTCATCACCTGCAACACATCTCTCATCAGCCCAGACTCTACATATACGCAACTCAGACACGACACCCCTGCCAAATTCTTATCGACGATCACTACTTTCCAGCATTCCAGTCTGCTGGTTTGGACTGACTACCTGGTAACAAAGAATAAAGCTCTGGTTTTGGATTCCCCATCTGCTGTCGTGCATTTGGGTTCTTACCAGCCTTGGTCCGTGACATATTCCCACAATGCACCTGAACAAGTTAACATTAAACTACATGGACGTAGTGAGGGAGGACATGAGAGTGGCTGGTGTTGGGGAGGACGATGCAAAGGACAGGGTGACGTGGTGAAGGTTGAGTTGCTGTGGCGACCCCTCAAGGGACAAGAAGAAAGTACAGGAGTAGCATGTTGGATCAGGATCGGATCCTGATCCAACATAACAAATATTTACTTTTAGCATTGAAAATGTATCTAAAAATATGTTCCAAAAATACATCAGCTCTGATTCATTTAACTTTTCATGGTTGGTGTATAAAGACACCAAGAACAATCTAGAATCTTTTGGTGATGATCCAGATCACCATGTGATCCAGATAGGAGGGGAACTACCTGCTCGACGGAGGTTTCCTCTCTGAGAGCTTTTCTAGTTTCATTTTGTTTTATTCTTCTCTTGTCTATATTCTGTCTAGTTTTACAAACACAGGCTATGGTGTTATTACCCAAAGTGCACTGGACTCTGCACGGCAGGGGCATCCTCATCCCTGAGCCAAACTTGTCTGACTTCATACCGGAATGGGACTGGATGTTACAATCCTTTTTTACCTTGATAAATGGGTAGGGATTATAGTCATCACAGGGCAGGATAGAAGGGGCTAAGGGTTTCATTGGGGTCATCAGGTGGGCACCCTCCATCATAGGTGTTTCACTGAACAGGCCCACGACACCTCAAGAGGGTTCAGCAGCAACACCTGGCGTCCCGGGTGTGCCCCCCTCTGCCTTACCCCCTTCTATACCCCCTGCTGTTGTCTCTGTCATTTTGGAGCCCAGCTATTGTCTCTCCTCCTGATCCAGAGCCACTGGCTTGCTCGTTCAGCAGCACTGGACAGGGCTGTGATGATTTACCGTTGGGCCTGGCCCCGGATTCCCATGCCCCTGAGGAGACTAGTAGCAGTCCTGCCCACAAAGCCTCTGCAGCCCACTTCTAAAGGGAGGACTGTGGTCTTCCAGCCCCGTTGTTCAGCATCCGCTGCCAGCTCAGCATACCGAAGCTTCTTGCGCTCAAAGGCCTCGCCTATATTATCCTCCCATGGCACTGTGAGCTCTATGATGCAAACACTTCGAATTGAGGTAGACCACAACACCAGATCTGGCCTGAGGTTGGTCGTGGTGATCTCCACTGGAAAGCAGAGTCTCTGCTCCAGATCAACAAGGAGCCTCCAGTCCCGTGCTGCTCCCATCTGTCCTACCTCTGATTTTGGAATACATCTCTTTTGTTATTTCTCCCCTTCATGGACAAAATGTCAGAATGATGTAAGATGGGAGGAAAGGGGGGGCAGGGCATTGACGACCATTCTTCTATTCTCCAGTGCAGCTGCCAGACACTTCAGGACTTGATTGTGCCGCCAGGTGTAACGGCCTTGTGTAAGGCTTGTCTTGCAGCCAACTAGAATGTGCTTCAAGTTTGCTGGAGATGGACAGAGGGGGCATGTAGGATCTTCTCCGTACCATTGGTTGAGGTTCTGGGGTGATGGTAGCACATCATATGTTGCTCGCAGGATGAAGCTGGTTCGATAAGCTTCCATGTCCCACATCTCTCTCCAAGAGAGCTTGCGCTTCTCAACATCTTCCCAACGCATCCATTGACCTTGCTTTCCTTGTGAGACAGCCTTTGCACACCTTGCAGCCTGCTACTCTCGGCGAACCTCCTCCACCACCAGCCCACGTCGCTGAGCTGGAGATGCCTTGCACCAGGATGGTTGACTCTCCTCTAGGCCAATGCCTCCTCTTCCCATTTGCACGTGGCCGACAATATCCCGGTGCTTAAGCGCTGATTTAGCCTGGTGTATAGCTACAGTTGGAGTCCACTTCCTCCCAGTTGCAATTGCAGGAGCGTTTTGAGCTACACAGGGGTCTCGAGAATCTGTCAGCATCATCTCCAGCCTGACTTTGCTGCTCTTGTATTCCTCTGTGAGGCTACATAGAGGAAGCTCCTATACTGTATCTTATACTTTCATTTACATTATCAATATATTCCTACTTTTTTAGCCATTCTGTAATGGAGCCTGTAACAATAATTTAATTGGCAGCGACTGCTTTATGTGGTGAAGGTTGATTTGCTGTGGCGACCCCTCAAGGGACAAGAAGGGACAAGAAGACCCGCTGCAGTTTGCCTACCGAGCCAAAAGGTCTGTAGACGACACAGTCAATCTGGCCCTCCACTTCATCCTGCAGCATCTGGACTCCCCAGGAACCTATGCCAGGATCCTGTTTGTGGACTTCAGCTCAGCTATCAACACCATCCTCCCGGGACTGCTCCAGGACAAGCTGCTCCAGCTCGACGTGCCCGACTCCCTCTGCTGGTGGATCACCGACTTCCTGACGGACCGGAGGCAGCATGTGCGGCTGGGGTCTACGGTCTCGGACACCCTGACTATCAGCACCGGATCCCCCCAGGGCTGTGTACTTTCCCCCTGGCTCTTCTCCCTGTACACCAACTGCTGCACCTCCAGCCATCAGTCCGTCAAAATTATTAAGTTTGCGGACGACACCACCCTCATCGGTCTCATCTTGGACGGTGATGAGTCTGCCTATGGGAGGGAGGTGGACCGGCTGGTGTCCTGGTGTAGCAGCAACAACCTGGAGCTGAACGGCCAGAAAACAGTGGAGATGATTGTCGACTTCAGGAAAGTCACAGTCCCACCGTCCCCCCTCGTCCTCACAGACTCCCCTACCCCCATCTCCATCGTGGACTCTTTCCACTTCCTGGGCACCACCATCACCCGGGACCTCAAGTGGGAGCCGACCATCAGCTCCCACATCAAGAAGGCTCAGCAGAGGATGTACTTCCTGCAGCAGCTGAGGAAACTCAAGCTGCCAACCCAGATGTTGGTTCAGTTCTACACCTCCATCGTGGAGTCCGTCCTCCCCTCCTCCATCACCGTGTGGTACGCTGGCGCCACCACCAGGGACAGACACAGACTGCAGCACTTTGTACGTGCTGCGGAGAAGGTGATCGGTGGCAAGCTGCCATCGCTCCAGGACCTGAATGTCTCCAGGACTCGGAGGCGTGCAGGTCGGATCACAGCCGACCCTTCCCACCCTGGACACGGACTCTTTGACCTTCTCCCCTCAGGCAGGAGGCTACGGTCCATCCGGACCAGAACCTCCCGCCACAAGAACAGCTTCTTCTCCTCGGCTGTTAGACTCATGAACACTTAATAATTCTGTCCCGGACTCCTGAACATTTCATAACCGATAACTTGCACTGTTCCATTTGCACTGCGTGATTACGCTAGTTTACTGCTGCTAGTACACATCTGTGTATCCACTCCTGCTGCTGCTGATGTGTCTGTACTTGTATGGTATTTGTATTTAGTCATTACTGTTACATGTAGCACGACTTCACCAAGAAACATTCCTAGTCAGTGAACCCTCACTGGCAATAAACACCTTCTGATTCTGATTCTGGTTGTTATACACATGATTATAAAGCTTCCACTGCCTTCACTGGTCCTGAGGTCATTTGTTAGACTGTGGTGAACTGAAAACTCTGAGTCTGACCTAATGAGGGGAGGGGCCATCATGCTATCAAAACACAGTTCAAAAGCCATGTATGACAGGTCACAAAGATTTTACTCCGTATTTATTTTTTAATACAGTAGTCCCTCATTTTCCGCGGGGGTTACAACCGGAATAAGTGAAATCCGCAATGTAGTAATCTTTATTTATTTTTAGTTATTATACATGTACATAAATGTTTTAAGGCTGTAAAACCCCTCACCACACACTTTATACACGTTTAACAGGCAGGCATTAATCTAAATAGATTGTTTCAGTATTATAGAATGAAACCAAAGATCAAAACCTTTTCAGAACTCAACATTTGTTTGAGGAATATAAATATATAGTACGTACAGTAAACGTTTTCCTGTTAATAATGTTAAGGCGTGCAGGTCGAGGAAAGAGCCGCTTGGAGTGCAGAAGAACAAATATTCTACTCGTGCTGTCTTTAGCCTCTCATGCTGCTTTATTGGATAGCTTAGCACAGCGGAACGGCAGCGGCTACATGTATCAACAGGAAGAAACAAAACCCAAAAGGGACGTGACGTTTATGCTCCTACAAAATAAAAGCCTCTTTTTACACAGAGAATAAGAGCGCTATTAAACAAACGCTTAACAAATAAACATGATAGCTTTTAGAAATAACGAATTTAATTTTAATGATCAGCCTACGAGGTTGAACACATAAGAAGTTATTAATAGCAACTCGCACGTATTTCACAGTTCCTCCGACCGCGCCCCTTCGTCCTTGCGCCGTTTCAAGGCGCGTTCAAGTGCAAAAACAAATATCTGAAATTGCACAAAAAAAACTGTAAGCAGCGAAGTCGCGGAAAATGAACCGCATTATATCGAGGGACTACTGTATTATAAATAACTTGGTATTCAACATAAACCACATTCACTGATTGGCTACCTGTATGCAGTTTGATTATTCATAAACCAAAGTGTTTTGTGTCTTCCAGCTCAGATCACTTTCATTCAGGATGTTGGACAGATGCCACTGAGGACGTTCTCCTGCAGGTACACATTGTATCTTCTTCTCTTCTCACAACTTGATTACTCCTGTAACATTAACTTATAAAGACTGACAGAGACTGAATACAAATGCCCCTATTCTGCAGATTACAAGCTGCAGGTACTAAAATATGCAGCCGGAAACGGTAATTGAGCAGCAAAAAGAAAGTTTGGATTGAGCGATAAACTTATGAGGGACTGGCGAAAAGCGGGTGTTACTCTTACTGTAATCAAGAAAACAAAGAAAGCTAATCGCGGGCTAAAAGCAAGATGGCCAGAGCTGGAGGAAGGAGCCCACAGATGGATGCTGTTCAATGGATTTAGTGATCAGTGAGAGTTTGGTGAACTTGCTTGTGATCTTGTTGTGTTAATTGCTGCCTCTACAGCCCCCCAGGTATGACCTTTATGTTCTGGTGTATCTGAATAATCTTTCGTTATCCAGCTTATTGTGGATTTATAGGCCAAACTTTTTCATGTTCATATTTCATTGTCTATTTGTTTTGCTGTTTTTAACTTATGTATCTCATGTAAAGCGACTTTGAGTGTTTAGAAAAGCTTTATGTAAATAAAATGTATTATAATTATTATTATGATTAAAACACTGAATCTAAACCCACATCACTGATGGTGTCTGAGGACACCCCAAGTATCGTAAACTGGACGGTAGTGAGACTTCTCCATAATGTTCGTAGACTATCAGTTTAATTTGTAATGTTTTTATGTTGTGTGTGTGTGTGTAGATTAAAACTGGAAAATCTGACTGACAATTACTCGGACCAGATGGAGATAGATACTGAAAAGGAGGAGAAGAAAGAGGAAGATCACGCAGATGTTGAGGAGAATCTGTCAGCCAGTCAGACCCAGCCCACCACAACACATCTGTTTTTGGGGGAGGAGGACCCGATAATAGATCAATATATCAGTGACTAACAAACACAGCTCTGCTGTCATACTGTACTTACGGACATAATTGTTACTCATTGCTTTACTCTCGCTGTCCCATAATTTAGGATGAAATATTTAAGATAAGATTGGATGCTCATTTTAAGACTCAGATTCTCTATTTGGCCCTCATCCTCTTCTGCCTGTATTTGTGTCTGATATTTTTTTGCCTGCTTGGGGAGTATGATCACTTTCAAACTTCTTTCTTGGAGAACCTGAATTAAACATGATTGTATTGTTTGTCATATGCTCATAATTTAATGAACAACAATCCAGCTCAACCAGTTGAGACGTTAAATGTGCTGTTTTACGCTGATGTTTAAGTTAACATGGAAAACTGTTCAGAACTTTTCATTTTCACTGTTTCCTACGAAAATAAAATAATAATTACTTTATTGCTTACTGAGGAATTAAAAGGTACTGTAGCGTCCGTCTGACGCTGAAATAAGGACAAGACGTATCTCACAACAAACGTTTTATTAATCGGTGGCCGTGATCACGCCACTAACTGCACAGATATTGTTCTAACGTCCCAACTCCGTCTCTCTCTCACTTTCTCGCTCCTTGCAGCACCCACACACTATATACTGCTCAAGGTAGTACAAACACACACCCCTCCTCCCTGGATGCCTTCACTGACTCGCTGCAGAGTAGGAATTACGAACATGAACTGTTACACTGTCCCCCTATTGTGGCGTATATATAAAATTAATCCAAACGCCACGGTGGGCTAAGTCGAAGGGGTTAAAACATTGAAGACGCGCACGCAGTACTTTGCACAGGCCTTGACAGATTTATTCTGCTCCAGCTTGCAGAGAGAACAGTTTGAGGACTTACTTTGGCTGTTGTAATGGTTGACAGTAAATACCTCATTGCCAGTGCAACCTGTCGTTGTTTCCGTCGCATCTATCCTGCGTTTACGGTTATGCGGTCAACAAAAAGTTTCTCCCCACGCTCACCCCACCAGCATAACACGGCCACACACACTGACCCAGCGCAGGTGAGCGCACACAAATAAAGCCTCCACTCCAGCTGTGCCACGCCCCAATCACCACGGCGTGGATGCGCACACACCCAGCACGCACACACATTGGCTCTTACACCCCCCCTTACTGAATCCCTCGCCCCGAGGGATCACAAACAAAGTCTCTGAGATGACCCGGGGGCCTCCTCCGCCTCCGGGGCCGAGTGGGCAGCGCTGCAGCCTCCTGCCACTGGGCAGGGGGTGAGTCCGGGGGTGGTGGTGTCTTGTCTCTGGGAGGGGGTGTTGGGGGACGGGGACGGTGCCTGGGCCGCTGAAGTGGGTGCGCATCCCCTTTGTATGGGGCCAACCTGTCCCTGTGAAGCGCCACCCGTCTCCCTCTAGGGGGCAGCTGGACCCGGTACACGACCTCCCCCAATCTCTCCAAAACTTCACAGGGCCCCGACCAGTGACAGTCTAACTTTGGGCACCGTCCCTTTTTCCGTTTTGGGGTGTACACCCACACTAAGTCACCAGCGCTGAAGTCTTTCCCCCTGGACCTCAGGTCGTAGTTCCTCTTTTGCCTCATCCCCGCTTTCCCGAGCTGGTCACGGGCAAAAGCGTGAGCTGACTCCATCCTATCCTGGAGCCTCCTGGCATATTCTGGCCCCGGTGGAACTGCTGGTGTGTCCGGGGGGTTTCCAAAGCACACACAGGTGGTCACGTAGCCTCCGACTCGCCAGAGGTAATTAACATACCTTGTATTCCTTCACAAACTTCTCTGGATCTTCGTTCAAGTAGACACAAAGACCTTTGAAGACACATTCTCGTCTACTAGCAATGCTGTCAGTCCGAGTGTGGAGATCAGAGAGAGGAAAAACAACAACAACGTTAGGAACAGCATCTCAAGCTAGCAGCAGAGCAGGCTTCACAAAGCTTAGACAACTTGCAACTTAATTCACAGGAAGTCACAACATTGAAGGCATTTAGAGATTAGAGGAGACGTGAATACAAGTACAAGAAGTATGAAGACAGAAGATCTGACAGCAGTACAGTTGAACCGTTTGTCTCTTCCATTGTTATCGTACCTGGGTAATGGGTACCAGGACGTCCTTGAGTTTTCTCCCTTGTACACCACCTTGAGCAGATTTGCAGAGTGAGCATCCAGCTCAGAGAAGATCTTTGACTGCAGATGCATCTTTGTGATTCTCCTGAATTCAGAACTCACCTACAATAACACAAAACTACGTTAAACTCAACTCTACCCACTTTGATATCAATGCTCCATTGATGTGGCAGGACAGGCCGCTGAAGACATGCACACCATGATGTGTGTGTTTTCTACGGCTCATACGGTCTAGTTCTTCTTTATTCTTTGTTCTGCTGTTTAAACGGCAATTTGAGCCCCTGAACATCCTAGAAAACTCACCAAATTTTGAACCAAGCTCAGAACCGGCAAAAAATTAATTATTTTATGTGTTTCAAAATTGGGCATGAAAAAGTGGCGCGCCAGCGCCACCTACAAAAATCACAATGCATTGTGCCTATGGGGGGTCCGACGGCAACTTTGTCGGACAGCCACGAAATTCGGTACAGACATGCGTCAAGTCAGGGCAAAAAATAATAATAATTATGGCCACGCCCCCAGACACACAGGAAGGCGGCCATATTGGATTGAAACTTAAAAACTGCTGAGTCAGCCTTTGCACACACACACTCCAATCAAAACCAAATTTTAAACACTTATTGACCCTTCCTACCTGGACACTTTAAAAGAGAAACTTTGCCAATCGGCCTTACAGCGCCCCCTAGAAAACGATAACAAAAATTGAATGGGAATTTAAAAAATAGTTTGCCAGAAATGATTTAAACTTACCAGAAAATTCCCTCGTGTGGTCCCGATCAAAAAACACAATCGTAACCATGTTGTTGTTTTTACGCTGTTGCCATGGCGATGGCAACCCCTCCTATGGGGAGGAGTCCGATGCCAACTTTGTCGGACAGCCACGAAATTCGGTACAGACATGCGTCATGTCAGGGCAAAAAAAAATGTATTGTGGCCACGCCACAAGACACACAGGAAGGCGGCCATATTGGATTGAAACTTAAAAACTCCTGATGGCAGATGGCCATATAATCCAAATAACGATTTGACTAAACTGTGAGCTACTCATGCAGCTCAAATCTAAACACTTGTGAAGCACTCAGGACAAAAGCGGCGTGAGTTGGCGGGTCAGCTCAACGGCCTATCGGCCGGCGAGGGCCTACAATGCCGCTTGCGGCTTTAATTATTATTATTATTGTTATTATTATTATTTATTTTATTTTTTTATGAATGAAGAGTTTTCCAGACGGACGGGAGATGCTGTCTGACCGGATGTGATTGGCAAGAGACCTTCCGTGTGATTTTTGGAAATTATACACAGTGTTGGGAAACTATAGGTAACTTAAATAATATTACTTTTTACCAGTAACGAGTAGTGTCACGAATTACTTTTTATTTTTATTTTGTATTATATATTATTATATATTATTATTATATTATTTTTACTTTGTCACGTTTACTTTTTTTTCAAAAGTAATATATTACTTTTTTCACTCCGACCGGATACGGAAACGATTCGTCCTCGTCTGTTTTTAAGGTCGGTGGTGTAAACTCGATCCATTCCGTTTGGTGTTGTTTTGCTGCCCGCTCGCTCCACGGAAGCGGACTGTCTCTCCGTTAAAATCAAAACATCAGCGCTAGTGCGTCCATATGTCTCTGCTTCAGAGTGGAATCCGTTCAATGATTGGCTATAACAATAAGACGGACAGAAGCAATGTTTTTCTTGTTATTCTTATTACATTAATGTGCATATTGCATTGAAATGCACCAGCGCTCGTTGGCCTCATGGCCCAGCAGCACTTTGAGCTTGTCTGCTTTAATAAACGACTGAAGTTGTTCAAAAAGTGTGTTTTGTTATCAGTTTGAATCCAGATGTGGTTTCATTGAGTCAGCAATTTATGGATTCCTACAAAGTAAAAGTATTCATGTTCATTTAATTCAAATGAGGGTCCAGATTGACTCAGACGGACTCATCATGTTCTGTGTTCAGGAACCTGTTTGTAACTTCTCATTGTTGGTTTAACTCCAATGTAGAAAAGAGAAGAAACAACTGCACATGCAAAGTAAGACTTTAGGGGAGAAAGGATGCAATTATTGAGGGTGAGAAGAAAAAAGTAACTTAAAGTAATAAGTAACTAGTTAGTTTTGGCAGGGAGTAATAAGTAAAGTAATGCAATTACTTTTTCCAGCAAGTAACTAGTAATAAGTAATATATTACTAATCTTAAGTAACTTGCCCAACACTGCTGGTGAGGGAGTCTAAGGTGCTTTCACACCGCCGCTCTTTGCTCCCTTTTAAGCTGACCAGAGTTCCTTTCCTCGGATAATCCGCTCCGTTTGGGCCAGTGAGAACGCGCATCCGGACTCTGGAGAGGATCAAAAAAGTCCGCCTGAAAAGGAGGGTCTCGGTTCCTTTCGGCGGAGCAAAGGCAGGATCAGCTGTACGTAGTGATGCTACACGGTACATCTCCGGTAGAGGAAGTACAGCGAGTACTCCAAGTTGCTCTGCAGGGGAAGCTCAGTTACCAGAAAAACTAAAAGTGGTGAAATATGTACCGCTGTGTGTAGATTTCATGAACTAAATATGCGTTATAATTCTTTAATATTTTTTTCAGAACCAGCTACGTATCACCGGTAACTGATACGACTTCTCCCTGCAGCTCCACGGTGCTTTAACACAGTCCAGCAGAGCGGAGAATCAGCTGATCAGCAGCGCGATAGTTTCTCATTCCTTGTTCTGAACTGACTTTACGGATCCCCAGCGACTTTGTGTTTGTTAAAAACGACTAGCGTTGTGTAACATTTATGATTTAGGCCAGAGCAAAGTAAGTTTCCCTCCAGCCGCAACTGCGCACTCAAAAAAGTGCTTACGTCGCCAAAGTGCTTACTCTTGTATGTCAAGTTGGTTTCTGTCTTTCCCTTCTGGTCTTTCACTCCTATTACCTGTAAAGTGAGACGACTGTCTGCTGTCTGTTCTGATCTGATGCAATATAACTTAAAATTCATAAAATTAATTAATTATTATTATTATTTTTATTTTATTTTTATTATTATTATTTTTTTATTTTATTTATTATCATTGAAAATGTTTGGTCATTGTGAAACAACCTACCATATTAACTTAGTAGTGTGCAGATGGCAGGACGTTATCTGGCTGTCTATCTGTAGCACCGGCATTTTTACGCTGTCATGACCTCAAAACAAGTTGAAACTGTCAGAACAAGCTTCTTCTGGCAGAGCCTGACAAAAAGACATGTTACTGCAGTGTTCAGACTGAAATCATCAAAATGACCTCAAAACAAGTTGAAACTGTCAGGACAAGCTTCTTCTGGCAGAGCCTGACCAAATGACATGTTACTTCAGTGTTCAGACTGAAATAATCAAAATGACCTGAAACAAGTTGAAACTGTCAGAACAAGCTTCTTCTGGCAGAGCCTGACAAAAGGACATGCTACTGCATTTTTCAGACTGAAAGAAGAAAAATGACCTGTAAACAAGTTGAAACTGTCAACAAGCTTCTTCCGGCAGATGCTGACAAAAGGACATGTTACTACAGTGTTCAGACTGAAAGAAGAAAAATGACCTGTAAACAAGTTGAAACTGTCAGAACAAGCTTCTTCTGGCAGAGCCTGACAAAAAAACATGTTCCTGCAGATTTCAGACTGAAAGAAGAAAAATGACCTGTAAACAAGTTGAAACTGTCAGAACAAGCTTCTTCTGGCAGAGCCTGACAAAAAAACATGTTCCTGCAGATTTCAGACTGGAATTAGTAAAATGACCTGAAAACAAGTTGAAACTGTCAGAACAAGCTTCCGGCAGATGCTGACAAAAGGACATGTTACTGCAGTGTTCAGACTGAAAGAAGAAAAATGACCTGAAAAAAAGTTGAAACTGTCAGAACAAGCTTCTTCCGGCAGATGCTGACTAAAGGACATGTTAATGCAGTGTTCAGACTGAAAGAAGAAAAATGTCCTGTAAACAAGTTGAAACTGTCAGAACAAGCTTCTTCTGGCAGAGCCTGACAAAAAAAACATGTTACTGCAGATTTCAGACTGGAATCAACAAAATGACCTCAAAACAAGTTGAAACTCTCAGAACACTTCTTCTGGCAGAGTCTTACAAAAGGACATGCTACTGCATTTTTCAGACTGAAAGAAGAAAGATGACCTCAAAACAAGTTGAAACTGTCAGAACAAGCTTCTTCCGGCAGATGCTGACAAAAGGACGTTACTGCAGTGTTCAGACTGGAATTAGTAAAATGACCTGAAAAAAAGTTGAAACTGTCAGAACAAGCTTCTTCCGGCAGATGCTGACTAAAGGACATGTTACTGCAGTGTTCAGACTGAAAGAAGAAAAATGTCCTGTAAACAAGTTGAAACTGTCAGAACAAGCTTCTTCTGGCAGAGCATGACAAAAAGACATGTTACTGCAGATTTCAGACTGGAATCAACAAAATGACCTGAAAACAAGTTGAAACTGGCAGAACAACCTTCTGCTCTTGCAGAAGGGCTGCCTATACCTGCAAAGTCTGTTCTGATCTGGTGCAATATAACTTAAAATTAATTAAATTAATTATTTATTTATTTTTGAATTTATTTATTTATTTATTTTTAAATTTATTTATTCATTTATTTTTGATTTTACTTATTTATTTATTTTTAAATTTATTTATTTAGTTATTTTTACATTTATTTATTTATTATTATTATTATTATTATTATTATTATTATTTTTATGACTGAAGAGTTTTCCAGACGGACAGGAGACGCTGTCTGGCCGGATGTGCGAGAGCGAGGGCGAGAGACCTTCCGTGTGATTTTTGGAAATTATACACAGTGTTGGGAAACTAACTAGTAACTTAAATAATATTACTTTTTACCAGTAACGAGTAGTGTAACGAATTACTTTTTCATTTTTACCTTGTTACATTTACTTTTATTTCAAAAGTAAAATATTAATTTTTTCACTCCGGCCTGATACGGAAACGATTCGTCCTCGTCTGTTTTTAAGGTCGGTGGCGTAAACTCGATCCATTCCGTTTGTTGTTGTTTTGCTGCCCGCTCGCACCACGGAGGCGGACTGTCTCTCCGTTAAAATCAAAATCTTCTGGCAGAGTCTTCCTCTGTCAGAAGATGTGACTGCAGTGTTCAGACTGAAATCAGTAAAATGACCTCAAAACAAGTTGAAACTGTCAGAACAAGCTTCTTCCGGCAGATGCTGACAAAAGGACATGCTGCTGCATTTTTCAGACTGAAAGAAGAAAAATGACCTCAAAACAAGTTGAAACTGTCAGAACAAGCTTCTTCTGGCAGAGCCTGACAAAAAAAACATGTTACTGCAGATTTCAGACTGGAATCAACAAAATGACCTCAAAACAAGTTGAAACTGTCAGAACAAGCTTCTTCTGGCAGAGCCTGACAAAAAAAACATGTTACTGCAGATTTCAGACTGGAATCAACAAAATGACCTCAAAACAAGTTGAAACTCTCAGAACACTTCTTCTGGCAGAGTCTTACAAAAGGACATGCTACTGCATTTTTCAGACTGAAAGAAGAAAGATGACCTCAAAACAAGTTGAAACTGTCAGAACAAGCTTCTTCCGGCAGATGCTGACAAAAGGACATGTTACTGCAGTGTTCAGACTGGAATTAGTAAAATGACCTGAAAAAAAGTTGAAACTGTCAGAACAAGCTTCTTCCGGCAGATGCTGACTAAAGGACATGTTACTGCAGTGTTCAGACTGAAAGAAGAAAAATGTCCTGTAAACAAGTTGAAACTGTCAGAACAAGCTTCTTCTGGCAGAGCATGACAAAAAGACATGTTACTGCAGATTTCAGACTGGAATCAACAAAATGACCTGAAAACAAGTTGAAACTGGCAGAACAACCTTCTGCTCTTGCAGAAGGGCTGCCTATACCTGCAAAGTCTGTTCTGATCTGGTGCAATATAACTTAAAATTAATTAAATTAATTATTTATTTATTTTTGAATTTATTTATTTATTTATTTTTAAATTTATTTATTCATTTATTTTTGATTTTACTTATTTATTTATTTTTAAATTTATTTATTTAGTTATTTTTACATTTATTTATTTATTATTATTATTATTATTATTATTATTATTATTTTTATGACTGAAGAGTTTTCCAGACGGACAGGAGACGCTGTCTGGCCGGATGTGCGAGAGCGAGGGCGAGAGACCTTCCGTGTGATTTTTGGAAATTATACACAGTGTTGGGAAACTAACTAGTAACTTAAATAATATTACTTTTTACCAGTAACGAGTAGTGTAACGAATTACTTTTTCATTTTTACCTTGTTACATTTACTTTTATTTCAAAAGTAAAATATTAATTTTTTCACTCCGGCCTGATACGGAAACGATTCGTCCTCGTCTGTTTTTAAGGTCGGTGGCGTAAACTCGATCCATTCCGTTTGTTGTTGTTTTGCTGCCCGCTCGCACCACGGAGGCGGACTGTCTCTCCGTTAAAATCAAAATCTTCTGGCAGAGTCTTCTTCTGTCAGAAGATGTGACTGCAGTGTTCAGACTGAAATCAGTAAAATGACCTCAAAACAAGTTGAAACTGTCAGAACAAGCTTCTTCTGGCAGAGCCTGACAAAAAAAACATGTTACTGCAGATTTCAGACTGGAATCAACAAAATGACCTCAAAACAAGTTGAAACTGTCAGAACACTTCTTCTGGCAGAGTCTTACAAAAGGACATGCTGCTGCATTTTTCAGACTGAAAGAAGAAAGATGACCTCAAAACAAGTTGAAACTGTCAGAACAAGCTTCTTCCGGCAGATGCTGACAAAAGGACATGCTGCTGCATTTTTCAGACTGAAAGAAGAAAAATGACCTCAAAACAAGTTGAAACTGTCAGAACAAGCTTCTTCTGGCAGAGCCTGACAAAAAAAACATGTTACTGCAGATTTCAGACTGGAATCAACAAAATGACCTCAAAACAAGTTGAAACTCTCAGAACACTTCTTCTGGCAGAGTCTTACAAAAGGACATGCTACTGCATTTTTCAGACTGAAAGAAGAAAGATGACCTCAAAACAAGTTGAAACTGTCAGAACAAGCTTCTTCCGGCAGATGCTGACAAAAGGACATGTTACTGCAGTGTTCAGACTGGAATTAGTAAAATGACCTGAAAAAAAGTTGAAACTGTCAGAACAAGCTTCTTCCGGCAGATGCTGACTAAAGGACATGTTACTGCAGTGTTCAGACTGAAAGAAGAAAAATGTCCTGTAAACAAGTTGAAACTGTCAGAACACTTCTTCTGGCAGAGTCTTACAAAAGGACATGCTACTGCATTTTTCAGACTGAAAGAAGAAAGATGACCTCAAAACAAGTTGAAACTGTCAGAACAAGCTTCTTCTGGCAGAGCATGACAAAAAGACATGTTACTGCAGATTTCAGACTGGAATCAACAAAATGACCTGAAAACAAGTTGAAACTGGCAGAACAACCTTCTGCTCTTGCAGAAGGGCTGCCTATACCTGCAAAGTCTGTTCTGATCTGGTGCAATATAACTTAAAATTAATTAAATTAATTATTTATTTATTTTTGAATTTATTTATTTATTTATTTTTAAATTTATTTATTCATTTATTTTTGATTTTATTTATTTATTTATTTTTAAATTTATTTATTTAGTTATTTTTAAATTTATTTATTTATTATTATTATTATTATTATTATTATTATTATTTTTATGACTGAAGAGTTTTCCAGACGGACAGGAGACGCTGTCTGGCCGGATGTGCGAGAGCGAGGGCGAGAGACCTTCCGTGTGATTTTTGGAAATTATACACAGTGTTGGGAAACTAACTAGTAACTTAAATAATATTACTTTTTACCAGTAACGAGTAGTGTAACGAATTACTTTTTCATTTTTACCTTGTTACATTTACTTTTATTTCAAAAGTAAAATATTAATTTTTTCACTCCGGCCTGATACGGAAACGATTCGTCCTCGTCTGTTTTTAAGGTCGGTGGCGTAAACTCGATCCATTCCGTTTGTTGTTGTTTTGCTGCCCGCTCGCACCACGGAGGCGGACTGTCTCTCCGTTAAAATCAAAATCTTCTGGCAGAGTCTTCCTCTGTCAGAAGATGTGACTGCAGTGTTCAGACTGAAATCAGTAAAATGACCTCAAAACAAGTTGAAACTGTCAGAACAAGCTTCTTCTGGCAGAGCCTGACAAAAAAAACATGTTACTGCAGATTTCAGACTGGAATCAACAAAATGACCTCAAAACAAGTTGAAACTGTCAGAACACTTCTTCTGGCAGAGTCTTACAAAAGGACATGCTGCTGCATTTTTCAGACTGAAAGAAGAAAGATGACCTCAAAACAAGTTGAAACTGTCAGAACAAGCTTCTTCCGGCAGATGCTGACAAAAGGACATGCTACTGCATTTTTCAGACTGAAAGAAGAAAGATGACCTGTAAACAAGTTGAAACTGTCAGAACAAGCTTCTTCTGGCAGAGCCTGACAAAAAAAACATGTTACTGCAGATTTCAGACTGGAATCAACAAAATGACCTCAAAACAAGTTGAAACTCTCAGAACACTTCTTCTGGCAGAGTCTTACAAAAGGACATGCTACTGCATTTTTCAGACTGAAAGAAGAAAGATGACCTCAAAACAAGTTGAAACTGTCAGAACAAGCTTCTTCCGGCAGATGCTGACAAAAGGACATGTTACTGCAGTGTTCAGACTGGAATTAGTAAAATGACCTGAAAAAAAGTTGAAACTGTCAGAACAAGCTTCTTCCGGCAGATGCTGACTAAAGGACATGTTACTGCAGTGTTCAGACTGAAAGAAGAAAAATGTCCTGTAAACAAGTTGAAACTGTCAGAACAAGCTTCTTCTGGCAGAGCATGACAAAAAGACATGTTACTGCAGATTTCAGACTGGAATCAACAAAATGACCTGAAAACAAGTTGAAACTGGCAGAACAACCTTCTGCTCTTGCAGAAGGGCTGCCTATACCTGCAAAGTCTGTTCTGATCTGGTGCAATATAACTTAAAATTAATTAAATTAATTATTTATTTATTTTTGAATTTATTTATTTATTTATTTTTAAATTTATTTATTCATTTATTTTTGATTTTATTTATTTATTTATTTTTAAATTTATTTATTTAGTTATTTTTAAATTTATTTATTTATTATTATTATTATTATTATTATTATTATTATTTTTATGACTGAAGAGTTTTCCAGACGGACAGGAGACGCTGTCTGGCCGGATGTGCGAGAGCGAGGGCGAGAGACCTTCCGTGTGATTTTTGGAAATTATACACAGTGTTGGGAAACTAACTAGTAACTTAAATAATATTACTTTTTACCAGTAACGAGTAGTGTAACGAATTACTTTTTCATTTTTACCTTGTTACATTTACTTTTATTTCAAAAGTAAAATATTAATTTTTTCACTCCGGCCTGATACGGAAACGATTCGTCCTCGTCTGTTTTTAAGGTCGGTGGCGTAAACTCGATCCATTCCGTTTGTTGTTGTTTTGCTGCCCGCTCGCACCACGGAGGCGGACTGTCTCTCCGTTAAAATCAAAATCTTCTGGCAGAGTCTTCCTCTGTCAGAAGATGTGACTGCAGTGTTCAGACTGAAATCAGTAAAATGACCTCAAAACAAGTTGAAACTGTCAGAACAAGCTTCTTCTGGCAGAGCCTGACAAAAAAAACATGTTACTGCAGATTTCAGACTGGAATCAACAAAATGACCTCAAAACAAGTTGAAACTGTCAGAACACTTCTTCTGGCAGAGTCTTACAAAAGGACATGCTGCTGCATTTTTCAGACTGAAAGAAGAAAGATGACCTCAAAACAAGTTGAAACTGTCAGAACAAGCTTCTTCCGGCAGATGCTGACAAAAGGACATGCTACTGCATTTTTCAGACTGAAAGAAGAAAGATGACCTGTAAACAAGTTGAAACTGTCAGAACAAGCTTCTTCTGGCAGAGCCTGACAAAAAAAACATGTTACTGCAGATTTCAGACTGGAATCAACAAAATGACCTCAAAACAAGTTGAAACTCTCAGAACACTTCTTCTGGCAGAGTCTTACAAAAGGACATGCTACTGCATTTTTCAGACTGAAAGAAGAAAGATGACCTCAAAACAAGTTGAAACTGTCAGAACAAGCTTCTTCCGGCAGATGCTGACAAAAGGACATGTTACTGCAGTGTTCAGACTGGAATTAGTAAAATGACCTGAAAAAAAGTTGAAACTGTCAGAACAAGCTTCTTCCGGCAGATGCTGACTAAAGGACATGTTACTGCAGTGTTCAGACTGAAAGAAGAAAAATGTCCTGTAAACAAGTTGAAACTGTCAGAACAAGCTTCTTCTGGCAGAGCATGACAAAAAGACATGTTACTGCAGATTTCAGACTGGAATCAACAAAATGACCTGAAAACAAGTTGAAACTGGCAGAACAACCTTCTGCTCTTGCAGAAGGGCTGCCTATACCTGCAAAGTCTGTTCTGATCTGGTGCAATATAACTTAAAATTAATTAAATTAATTATTTATTTATTTTTGAATTTATTTATTTATTTATTTTTAAATTTATTTATTCATTTATTTTTGATTTTATTTATTTATTTATTTTTAAATTTATTTATTTAGTTATTTTTAAATTTATTTATTTATTATTATTATTATTATTATTATTATTATTATTTTTATGACTGAAGAGTTTTCCAGACGGACAGGAGACGCTGTCTGGCCGGATGTGCGAGAGCGAGGGCGAGAGACCTTCCGTGTGATTTTTGGAAATTATACACAGTGTTGGGAAACTAACTAGTAACTTAAATAATATTACTTTTTACCAGTAACGAGTAGTGTAACGAATTACTTTTTCATTTTTACCTTGTTACATTTACTTTTATTTCAAAAGTAAAATATTAATTTTTTCACTCCGGCCTGATACGGAAACGATTCGTCCTCGTCTGTTTTTAAGGTCGGTGGCGTAAACTCGATCCATTCCGTTTGTTGTTGTTTTGCTGCCCGCTCGCACCACGGAGGCGGACTGTCTCTCCGTTAAAATCAAAATCTTCTGGCAGAGTCTTCCTCTGTCAGAAGATGTGACTGCAGTGTTCAGACTGAAATCAGTAAAATGACCTCAAAACAAGTTGAAACTGTCAGAACAAGCTTCTTCTGGCAGAGCCTGACAAAAAAAACATGTTACTGCAGATTTCAGACTGGAATCAACAAAATGACCTCAAAACAAGTTGAAACTGTCAGAACACTTCTTCTGGCAGAGTCTTACAAAAGGACATGCTGCTGCATTTTTCAGACTGAAAGAAGAAAGATGACCTCAAAACAAGTTGAAACTGTCAGAACAAGCTTCTTCCGGCAGATGCTGACAAAAGGACATGCTACTGCATTTTTCAGACTGAAAGAAGAAAGATGACCTGTAAACAAGTTGAAACTGTCAGAACAAGCTTCTTCTGGCAGAGCCTGACAAAAAAAACATGTTACTGCAGATTTCAGACTGGAATCAACAAAATGACCTCAAAACAAGTTGAAACTCTCAGAACACTTCTTCTGGCAGAGTCTTACAAAAGGACATGCTACTGCATTTTTCAGACTGAAAGAAGAAAGATGACCTCAAAACAAGTTGAAACTGTCAGAACAAGCTTCTTCCGGCAGATGCTGACAAAAGGACATGTTACTGCAGTGTTCAGACTGGAATTAGTAAAATGACCTGAAAAAAAGTTGAAACTGTCAGAACAAGCTTCTTCCGGCAGATGCTGACTAAAGGACATGTTACTGCAGTGTTCAGACTGAAAGAAGAAAAATGTCCTGTAAACAAGTTGAAACTGTCAGAACAAGCTTCTTCTGGCAGAGCATGACAAAAAGACATGTTACTGCAGATTTCAGACTGGAATCAACAAAATGACCTGAAAACAAGTTGAAACTGGCAGAACAACCTTCTGCTCTTGCAGAAGGGCTGCCTATACCTGCAAAGTCTGTTCTGATCTGGTGCAATATAACTTAAAATTAATTAAATTAATTATTTATTTATTTTTGAATTTATTTATTTATTTATTTTTAAATTTATTTATTCATTTATTTTTGATTTTATTTATTTATTTATTTTTAAATTTATTTATTTAGTTATTTTTAAATTTATTTATTTATTATTATTATTATTATTATTATTATTATTATTATTTTTATGACTGAAGAGTTTTCCAGACGGACAGGAGACGCTGTCTGGCCGGATGTGCGAGAGCGAGGGCGAGAGACCTTCCGTGTGATTTTTGGAAATTATACACAGTGTTGGGAAACTAACTAGTAACTTAAATAATATTACTTTTTACCAGTAACGAGTAGTGTAACGAATTACTTTTTCATTTTTACCTTGTTACATTTACTTTTATTTCAAAAGTAAAATATTAATTTTTTCACTCCGGCCTGATACGGAAACGATTCGTCCTCGTCTGTTTTTAAGGTCGGTGGCGTAAACTCGATCCATTCCGTTTGTTGTTGTTTTGCTGCCCGCTCGCACCACGGAGGCGGACTGTCTCTCCGTTAAAATCAAAATCTTCTGGCAGAGTCTTCCTCTGTCAGAAGATGTGACTGCAGTGTTCAGACTGAAATCAGTAAAATGACCTCAAAACAAGTTGAAACTGTCAGAACAAGCTTCTTCTGGCAGAGCCTGACAAAAAAAACATGTTACTGCAGATTTCAGACTGGAATCAACAAAATGACCTCAAAACAAGTTGAAACTGTCAGAACACTTCTTCTGGCAGAGTCTTACAAAAGGACATGCTGCTGCATTTTTCAGACTGAAAGAAGAAAGATGACCTCAAAACAAGTTGAAACTGTCAGAACAAGCTTCTTCCGGCAGATGCTGACAAAAGGACATGCTACTGCATTTTTCAGACTGAAAGAAGAAAGATGACCTGTAAACAAGTTGAAACTGTCAGAACAAGCTTCTTCTGGCAGAGCCTGACAAAAAAAACATGTTACTGCAGATTTCAGACTGGAATCAACAAAATGACCTCAAAACAAGTTGAAACTCTCAGAACACTTCTTCTGGCAGAGTCTTACAAAAGGACATGCTACTGCATTTTTCAGACTGAAAGAAGAAAGATGACCTCAAAACAAGTTGAAACTGTCAGAACAAGCTTCTTCCGGCAGATGCTGACAAAAGGACATGTTACTGCAGCGTTCAGACTGGAATTAGTAAAATGACCTGAAAAAAAGTTGAAACTGTCAGAACAAGCTTCTTCCGGCAGATGCTGACTAAAGGACATGTTACTGCAGTGTTCAGACTGAAAGAAGAAAAATGTCCTGTAAACAAGTTGAAACTGTCAGAACAAGCTTCTTCTGGCAGAGCATGACAAAAAGACATGTTACTGCAGATTTCAGACTGGAATCAACAAAATGACCTGAAAACAAGTTGAAACTGGCAGAACAACCTTCTGCTCTTGCAGAAGGGCTGCCTATACCTGCAAAGTCTGTTCTGATCTGGTGCAATATAACTTAAAATTAATTAAATTAATTATTTATTTATTTTTGAATTTATTTATTTATTTATTTTTAAATTTATTTATTCATTTATTTTTGATTTTATTTATTTATTTATTTTTAAATTTATTTATTTAGTTATTTTTAAATTTATTTATTTATTATTATTATTATTATTATTATTATTATTATTATTTTTATGACTGAAGAGTTTTCCAGACGGACAGGAGACGCTGTCTGGCCGGATGTGCGAGAGCGAGGGCGAGAGACCTTCCGTGTGATTTTTGGAAATTATAC